>NW_022987657.1:265000-365355 GCF_902827165.1 Trematomus bernacchii
CTTCTAGAGGCAGTTATGGAACTTTAACTGCATTCCTTCAACACTCTTTAACTTTGTGAATATAAAACACAGAAAATACGAGATATGAAAAAACATAAAAAAGACATAAAGCAAGTTTGAATGAAGGAGGCCCACATCACGTTAGATCAGCGCTGCGTCAGCGCCCAGCAGGTGTTTCTATTATTCTGATCCAGGTACGCAGCGTTCTTTTTTAACAGCGTATTTGAGTCTCACTTTTTAACCAAAGACACGCTGTTAAAAAAGAACGCTGCGTACCTGGATCAGAATAATAGAAACACCTGCTTTGTTCTCTGAAACCATCGGCCTGCAGTGTTCTCCCTCCAGTTTCTTCTTCTCTGAGATATTTAAACGCCGTCCTCCTGTCGGGTCGCACGGGGCTGCAGGAGCTCTGCTGTCGGAGCAAAACCCACGGAGCTTTTATTCATGCACAATATCTTTCTTTAAAGGTCCCATGTCATGCTTTCCTGGTTCTTACCCGTCCCCTTGTGTTCTGTAGCTTCTGCATGTGAACGGTCTGCAGAGTCACAAACCCTCAAAGTGCACCCTGTAGAGAGTAAAGCTCTAACACAGAGAAGACCTGTCTCTGCTGCCCCTGAACGCCTCGTTGGACATTTCTCATTTTCCATTTGTTTCTTCCGGGAACTGGATGACGTCATGCGGTTCCCGGAAGAAACAAATGGACCAATCCGCGGAGCTCCTCACACACCAGGAGGGGTGGGGACCTTTAGCGTACATTTTCAACTAAAGGCCCTGACACACCAGGCCGAAATCGGCCGTTTTCGTTAGTCGGACGACGAAGCGTGCCCTGTCGCCCAAACTCAATTTGGTGTGTCCCGCACCGTCGGCCGTGACACGCAGGGGCGGACTGGGACTACAAATCAGCCCGGGACTCTCGACCGGCCCACTTCGGTACCGCCGGCCCACCTCGGTAAAATACTAACGGGGGGGGTGCTAGTGACTTATCCGAGCGGCCCACCTCGGTGCCGCAAGTATATACCGCGAGGAAATTGTCTACGGGGGGGGGAGGGGGGGGTGCTAGTGACTTATCCGACCGGCCCACTTCAGTACCGGCCCATCGGGATTCGTCCCGAACGTCCCGATGGCCAGTCCGCCCCTGGTGACACGTGACATGCACTGATTCGCTAGCTGAACAGCCAATCAGAGTGATGTCTTTGTCCGACTGCCTGTGGCCGACAAAGACATCACTCTGATTGGCTGTTCAGCTAGCGAATCAGTGCATGAGAAGCGAAACGGTTGCTTGAGAATGTCTTCCACGAGCAACACTCCAATGGCTGATCGCTCCAGTACCGCACCAAACATGTTTTCGATGGACGAGAGTGAAAATGGAACGCACACGCTATTTGTTTGTTTAGATGACGCTGTTCTTCTTCGTCTTCCGGTTGTTGCTTCTTCCTTAAAAGAAATTAAAAGTGAGATTTAAATGTGTAGCTTCTTCCATTTTATACTCGATGTGTTTTTAATGGATTTTATTGTTTTTCTTTTTTTTACATTTTAAATAAAATAATATTTAAATTGCAAGAAATTCAAAAAATAAATAACATAATTAAATTATTATTAGTTTTTCTTAACTTATTTGTTTTGTTGTAAAATATTTGTATAATTAAATATTATAATTAATTCGTTATAAAAAATACAAAATTCAATAGAAAAAAAGTTAAAGTGTGTGTGTGTGTGTGTGTGTGTGTGTGTGTGTGTGTGTGTCTCTCTGTCTCTGTCTCTGTCTCTGTCTCTGTGTCTGTGTGACTTTTTTTTATTAAAAATAGTTTACTTTACTGTGTGTGTGTGTGTGTGTGTGTGTGTGTGTGTGTGTGAGTGACTCAGTGTGTGAGTGACTCAGTGTGTGTGTGTGTGTGTGTGTTCTACGTGACCACCGTTGTTGTCCCTGTATGTTCTCCGTGATGAACCAGATGGTGTGTTGTTGGACCCAGATGTTATTTAGCATAGCAACACACCATGCATATTGATCAGGTATTAGTTCATGACCCTCAACTAAACTGCAGAAAACCTCCTTTCCATCCCATAATACCCTTCATCCTGATCCCTATAGGTTCAGAGAGAGTGGGAAAACTCTTCATTATGGTACCAATTATCTTGGTTAAGTGCACTGCCTTTATTTAACACTCATAGCTCTTCGTGCATATAAAACACAATATATACGAGATAAGAAAAAGCCTTAAATATATAAATACTTAAAAAATAAAGGAATTAAAAACCTTTAAAAATAAATAAGAATTAAATAAATAAGCAAACAAAATTATAATCGAATAAAAACTAATAATACAATAATTTATTAAGAATGGAAAAATCTTAAAATAAAATTGTGTACTTGAAAATCTTTATTTTCTGTTATTGTGAACTTCACCAAAATGATGTATTCTTTTCATATGTACATTGGTTCCGCCTTGTTTGTTTATGCATACCTTTATTTTGTACCCGGGGGTGTATTTCGCTGTCGCACTGAGTCCAGCTTCAGTTAGCTTGATGCTACAAGCATGTCAGTCATGTTTAATTTGCCCTCCATCAGTTCTGGTATCTTTTCTAGTTAGCCCTAAAGTAATCTATATTATTTTATTTGGTAATGGTAATGTTAATGAACCCTCCGGTTTAGCTTCTTTGTGTAAGTAACTTGTAGTTCTGATGTTAAAACCGAACTTTTCAGGAATAGTAGCTAACTAGCTGTGGGCTAGCTGGCTTCAGTTGCTAGCCAGGGTTTGGCGGGCTAGTGTCAGCTATGTGGAAAATGACGGTGTCGTTTTGGATGTAATCCAATACATATTTATTCATGTGGATTATTTCTATTTTATTTTGTCATTTGTAGAGTGTGGAAAGATTTAAAACTGTGATGTGTGACATCTGGAATACCAAAGGTGCCAGAATTAATTAAATAAATACTCTACAATTATTATGAAATAGTATTTCAACAAAACAAAAGGGCAATAAAGGGTTCCTGTTTCTACTGACATTGCGTGGCACAGACCTTTCTATGGATTGAAATGCTTTAATATGATTATGGTTATAGTTGTACTTTATTCATCCCTAATCTCTGCTACAAACAACGAAACAAGAAAAGCTAAACTAGATCAAATAGGGCGATGTAATACAATGCACACTTAGACATTATGGTAAAACATTTTAACCAGTTAAGACCCAAGCCTGTTTTTCAGGTCTCAGGCTCGAAAAGGACATTCCCAGAACAGTTGACTATATCTTCTCTTCTAAAATGGGTCAATTATAATCTTTATTCTCAAAGCAAAGCAATGATAAACCTGTGAGTTGGATGTAGAAACATTCAGAATCAATATAGATGTTTTTAAAGTAAATTCAGATTGAACATAGTAAATTATAGTGTCCGTAATAACCCATTACTTACTTATCGTGAAAACCACCTTGAATGATGGGATAGGAGACTAAAAGCTTTAGGAATCCAAAGTACAACATATAATAAGTACCGTCTATCAAGATTGATGCAAAACAAGTATTTCCAAGGCACACCTTTTATATGATCATTATAGTTATACAAAATAAGAGAATAACACGTATGAAATAATTCCAACTCATACTACAGTTTGAAAGGTAAATCTGTTCAGTTCTGTTTCATATGGTGTTGAGAGATGTGTCCATAGATTCAGTCCCTCATGTTGCTCCAGATTGGTTCATTTAACTTCAACATTTTTAAAAAAAGACACAGTTTCGTGAATATTGTTGTTGTTTGCCCCCACGGGCAGGGGCATGGGGTTCAACAGGTTTTAAAGTATCCCATGTGTTAGTGAATTTTTATATATTTTCCTTTAGAATGGCAGGAAATTTGTATTCAAATAGTGATTGAATTTTTGGTCCCCCCAAATGTTGACCCCATGAATACGGCCTTGACACACACACACACACACACTCTTTTTGCGGGCGGATTATGTCAGGCTACAGAAACGAGGCCTTCAAGTACGTCCAGAAAAAAAATAAAGGACTTACAACCTTTTAGGAAAATATGTAATACTGTAAAAAAAGGAGATGATCTTATCATTCATAAAGCCAGTGTGTGTGGAGCAGGTGAGCTCCCAGCAGGTGAGCCCCCCCCCACCCAGAGCTACCTGTATAAATCATTTATAGCCAGACCTCTTAAAGGGCCGGTACGCTGTTCCTGACCCTCAGTGATGGTTATTCAGAGGGTCCGGGTTAATGTTAAGCAGCACTGACACGGAGGGGCCTATTGAAATGAGAGGAGTTTTAATAAAACATCCCTCTCTCAGGGGCCACGCTGAAAAAACACCTCTGATTCTCTGCAGCTGTGAGGTGCTTGGGATCATACAGAGTCCTCGGAGGAACCACGTCCCCTGAATGCATCATTTTTAATCATTTCCATCGCATGAAAACTTCGTAATGCTTATTTTTCGTGCATTTTTCGACACATTTACAGCAATACGTGCATGCAGACGTAACAGGAAACACCTTAACATGTAGTACCTTGGACTTTACTAGTGTTTGCATTATTACATTACATATAATAACATGTTGTATTGACGGTACTCTGTCCTCC
Source organism: Trematomus bernacchii (assembly GCF_902827165.1). Taxonomy (NCBI): domain Eukaryota; kingdom Metazoa; phylum Chordata; class Actinopteri; order Perciformes; family Nototheniidae; genus Trematomus; species Trematomus bernacchii. The sequence goes on from NW_022987657.1 coordinate 269,574, forward strand.
CCACTTTGAGCTAAAAAGCCTAAATCCTGACTCTAAATGTATTTATCGGGAGAAATCCTGCTGTGATTTCGTCAGACGAACCCCACAGTTTGCAGGAGATGATTTTTGATTATTTGAGATGATATTTGATTATGTTCTCCTTTGTATCTCAGAGTGTCCCGCTGTGATGTGCAGGCGGACGCAAAGTGAGACAGACAGAATCCTCCCATTGATTCTAAATGAACTCAGAGGGGATTTACATATCACACTAATAGAAATGAATGAGTGTAGAGGCCGATCCATCATGTGCTTCTGACACTGAGAGATAATAACACCGCTGTGTGTGTGTGTGTGTGTGTGCGTGTGCGTGTGCGTGTGTGTGTGTGTGTGTGTGTGTGTGTGTGTCTGTCTGTGTGTGTCTCTGCGTGTGTGTGCGTGTGTGTGTGTGTGTGTGTGTGTGTGTGTGTGTGTGTGTGTGTGTGTGTGTGTGTGTGTGTGTGCGTGTGTGTGTGTGTATATGTATCTCCTTCACAGCTGTCATTGAGGCATGTTGGTCCCGGCGTCACTTTCCATATCGTCACGGCGATCAGAGGCCGCCGCACACAGGGAGGGAAAATAACACTAAAAATACAATAAATAGATAAAAAATAAAAGGGAAATAAAAACATTTGCAATTTTAATTCATTTAGGAAAACGTCAGGAAATAAAAAATATCTCAACGCAAATTAATAAAAACGTAACAAACTAAGAACCTTAAAAAATGAATGAATTAATATAAACGTTTAGAAATAAGTTGATTAATAAAAACATTTAAAAATTAATTAATTCATAAAAAGGTTAATTAAGAGATAAATAAAAAGGGCCTAAAATCCATTAAAAATAATAAAACAAGGAGCTAAAGAAACACAAAGCCCTAAAACCCTTTTTTTTATAATCAATTATTTAATAAAAAATCTAAATAAATAAATAAAGTCAGAAAAAATTGCAAATCTAAAATAAATATTGCAGAAAAATAAAATGAATGAAAGCCTCGGGATCGAGACCCTTTGAAACAAGAAACACACTAATTCATACCCATCTTCTGATTGGAGGTCATCGATGCTCAGCTTCTTCTTCCTGCCGCTGCTCGGCCAATCAGCTGCAGGCCTGTTAAACCTGTTTCACACCTTACCCCCGGTACCGGGCGGATAAACGCGTCATTTGCAGGAAACAACGTCTAAGGAATCTTAATATTGAATAAAACTATGAATGTGTTATATCCATGTAACGGGAAGAAACTCAGCTAACTGATCTTTTTAATTTTTTTTTTCAAAAAAAACCCACAATGCTAGCACTCAGCCTCTGAATTAGCCTCAAGCGAAAAAAACGTAACATACTAAGGCAACTAAACTCACTCTAACTCCCTTATTACTTATCCTAGATGCACAACCAACCACTCGTTTTTGGTGTCCTGGAGACACTGAATCTAACGGTGCCCTCCTCAACACTCAGTGATAAACATTCGCGACGCTATCAACGAAAGCGTACATCATCACATGTGGAGCTAAGAAGCTAAACACGTAAATATGGCTTACCTTGGTCAAAAGTGGTCTTCAATGGCATTAAAACGATAAAAAAACGATGCTGCAGTTAATCCATAGGTTCATCCTATGTGTCTGTGCCTTCTTTGAAATTATTTCTGATAATCCATAAGCAATACAACTGCGTTTTAGTTTCCAAACTCCAGAAGGAGACATTCCTCCAGTTTGGTTTCGTTTTCCACACGCGAAGCAACCACATTTTTTCTTTACTACGTGTCTGGGTGGGAGCCTCCCCCTTCGATTCTATTGGCTCTAACGGTCACAAGGGTATGTCAACCAACCAAATCGAGCAAGGGGGGCCAGAGATAGGTCAAATCCACCCAAATGACCCCAGTTTTTGGCTAAATCTCTCTAAAAAGGTCAAATTTCACTTGTTTTGCATCAATCTTGATACAGGGTACTTATTATATGTTGTACTTTGGATTCCTAAAGCTTTTAGTCTACTAACCCATCATCCAAGGGTAGTTTTCACTATCTGTAAAAAATAATTTTTGGACGGACACTATAATTTACAGTTTTTTACTATGTAAAATCTGAATCTTCTTTAAAATAAAAAACATTTATATTGATTCTGACACTTCTACATCCAACTCACAGGTTTATCATTACTTTGAGAACAAAGATTATTAATTTAACCCTTTTAGAAGGGAAGATATGGTCATTTGTTCTGGGAATGTCATTTTCGAGCCTGAGACCTGAAAAACAGGCTCAGAGTGGAACAGTGGTGGATTAGAGTGTCCACCTTAACAAGTCGTTAGCAGCGTGTGTTAAAGTGGGCTCCAGTGTTTTGGAAAGCCTCTCGTAAAGCTTCCCTCTGACTCTGGAGAAATCACGGCTGTAAAACACATTCCTGCTCGAACCTCTCTCTGCTGAGGTCAGGAAGGAGAACTGCCTCCAGACCCAGAATATGAGCTCAAGACTTGTCTGGAAGCCTCGGCCTCTTACGGGACTTTATTCTGAGTTTCTCATGTCAAAATCTACTTCACAAACACATGTAGGAAAAGGTCATGGTGCGTTCAGGTGCTGTTGAAAAGCTCTGACTTTTAACAAGTGCTTTTTTGGGGTCTTTATTAGTTTCAGGTATAACTTAGAGGAATGTGACAACCCTATATAACTATAGCCCCACATTAACAACTAGATTTCCTGTTAAAACATCACCTTTGTCGTGCTTTCTTTGCAGGTTTCAGCTTTTTGCACACATTTTAACCAACCTCTCTGTCTCTGTTTACTTACAGATTCCCTCAACGTCTGCAGCTCCAGGAGATGCTCCAGGAGATGCTCCAGGAGATGCTTCAGGAGATGCTCCAGGAGATGCTCCAGGAGATGCTTCAGGAGATGCTTCAGGAGATGCTTCAGGAGATGCTTCAGGAGATGCTCCAGGAGATGCTTCAGGAGATGCTCCAGGAGATGCTTCAGGAGATGCTTCAGGAGATGCTCCAGGAGATGCTTCAGGAGATGCTCCAGGAGATGCTTCAGGAGATGCTTCAGGAGATGCTCCAGGAGATGCTTCAGGAGATGCTTCAGGAGATGCTTCAGGAGATGCTTCCTCACACGTCTGCAGCTCCAGGAGATGCTTCAGGAGATGCTCCAGGAGATGCTTCCTCACACGTCTGCAGGACCAGTACGTAGAGTAAATGCTGCTTTCCCACTTCTAACCTCTTCAGTTTGATAAATTAAGTTAATAACAGCATGCAAACACATGTCTAAGACCTCATGATGCAAAACCTAAAATAGCAGAATGTGCGTTATAGATGCTTTTATCTTAAATTTAAATTACTTAATGGAACATTCTTGCATAAAAGTGCTTTAATTAAGCGTGTTTAGAGCACCACCTGTGTGTCAAAGACCCGTGTGAAGCCCCTTGAAGCATTTATGTGGTTAATAACTTGAGTTAAAAACCCAATATGAAATATAGCCGTGCTGCCAAATCACAGTAGGAATTAAATGAGTTGTTTCCACGTTTAAAAAGCACTCTCTGCACCTTCCAAAATGTATGGTTTCTTTTATTAAAATGTGTTCCTATGATTGCATGAATAGTGCACAGGGTTTATTGGCTGAACAGCCGTGTCTGGTGCTCCTCTCCCCCGTTATCTCCCCCGTTATCTCCCCCGTTATCTCCCCCGTTATCTGCATGAATAAGTGACGGTGCTGCTGATGTTGGTCTTATCTGCTCCTCTGGTCGGGTTTCAGCGCCCGCGGCTGTTTCCTCTCCCACTTCACACGCAGCTCTGAGAGAATAAGGAACAGCGGTGGCAAAAGCAATCACAAACTGCAGATCAAACGTATCCTCGGCTGAATTCCCTGACAGACTGGAATCATTTGTTCCCGCTGCTTTGTTTTATGTGGTTTCAGCAGAGCGTCCTGAGGGCCTCGCTGTCACAACTCGTAGTGAAGAACAGCGCCGAGTCTGGCCTGTTCCCCCTCCTGTTAGCGGGCTTTTTCATCACCTTTTTCATCACCTTCCAGTCGGGTTTACATGACGTCGACAGGAGGTAACACCAGGTCAGGGGAAGGGATTTCAAAGAGGTCGTCTTTAAGTAAGCGTGGCGCCTCGTGCAACAAGAAAGGGTTGAAGAAAAGTGCCGAGCGTGCAGGAACTTCAAAGAGTTTAGGCAATCAAGGGAAGGACTGATGGAGGATGATATTTACTACAACCAGAGGCAGGAGAATATCTTATACTTCGACCAGTTGTTTGTTCAATTAGACATACTACGTTGGGCTTTCCCTCAATGAAATGGCTGCAGAAATGAAGCAGGGACTGTCAAACGTGCGGCAACTCTGCTGGAGAAAGTGATTAATTGATCATCAAGACGGTTGATTACTTTTCTGTCGTCTGATTAATCTTTGCAGTTCCATCCAGCAGAAAGAAAGCTGACTATACGAGGAAGAAAGAAGGAAACAGCATTAAATAGTTTGTGAGGGTCCTGCAAAACATGGTGTATATCAGTATGTAGTGTCTCTACTTTAAAGAGTTCTCTCCTGTTGATGTTCAGGTGTATATCAGTATGTAGTGTCTCTACTTTAAAGAGTTCTCTCCTGCTGATGTTCAGGTGTATATCAGTATGTAGTGTCTCTACTTTAAAGAGTCCTCTCCTGCTGATGTTCAGGTGTATATCAGTATGTAGTGTCTCTACTTTAAAGAGTCCTCTCCTGCTGATGTTCAGGTGTATATCAGTATGTAGTGTCTCTACTTTAAAGAGTCCTCTCCTGCTGATGTTCAGGTGTATATCAGTATGTAGTGTCTCTACTTTAAAGAGTCCTCTCCTGCTGATGTTCAGGTGTATATCAGTATGTAGTGTCTCTACTTTAAAGAGTTCTCTCCTGCTGATGTTCAGGTGTATATCAGTATGTAGTGTCTCTACTTTAAAGAGTCCTCTCCTGCTGATGTTCAGGTGTATATCAGTGTGTAGTGTCTCTACTTTAAAGAGTCCTCTCCTGCTGATGTTCAGGTGTATATCAGTATGTAGTGTCTCTACTTTAAAGAGTCCTCTCCTGCTGATGTTCAGGTGTATATCAGTATGTAGTGTCTCTACTTTAAAGAGTCCTCTCCTGCTGATGTTCAGGTGTATATCAGTATGTGTGTCTCTACTTTAAAGAGTCCTCTCCTGCTGATGTTCAGGTGTATATCAGTATGTAGTGTCTCTACTTTAAGAGTTCTCTCCTGCTGATGTTCAGGTGTATATCAGTATGTAGTGTCTCTACTTTAAAGAGTCCTCTCCTGCTGATGTTCAGGTGTATATCAGTATGTAGTGTCTCTACTTTAAAGAGTCCTCTCCTGCTGATGTTCAGGTGTATATCAGTATGTAGTGTCTCTACTTTAAAGAGTCCTCTCCTGCTGATGTTCAGGTGTATATCAGTATGTAGTGTCTCTACTTTAAAGAGTCCTCTCCTGCTGATGTTCAGGTGTATATCAGTGTGTAGTGTCTCTACTTTAAAGAGTCCTCTGCTGCTGATGTCCAGGTCTATATCAGTATGTAGTGTCTCTACTTTAAAGAGTCCTCTCCTGCTTATGTTCAGGTGTATATCAGTATGTAGTGTCTCTACTTTAAAGAGTCCTCTCTTGCTGATGTCCAGGTGTATATCAGTATGTAGTGTCTCTACTTTAAAGAGTCCTCTCCTGCTGATGATCAGGTGTATATCAGTATGTAGTGTCTCTACTTTAAAGAGTCCTCTCCTGCTGATGTTCAGGTGTATATCAGTATGTAGTGTCTCTACTTTAAAGAGTCCTCTCCTGCTGATGTTCAGGTGTATATCAGTATGTAGTGTCTCTACTTTAAAGAGTCCTCTCCTGCTGATGTTCAGGTGTATATCAGTATGTAGTGTCTCTACTTTAAAGAGTCCTCTCCTGCTGATGTTCAGGTGTATATCAGTATGTAGTGTCTCTACTTTAAAGAGTCCTCTCCTGCTGATGTTCAGGTGTATATCAGTATGTAGTGTCTCTACTTTAAAGAGTCCTCTCCTGCTGATGTTCAGGTGTATATCAGTATGTAGTTTCTCTACTTTAAAGAGTCCTCTCCTGCTGATGTTCAGGTGTATATCAGTATGTAGTGTCTCTACTTTAAAGAGTCCTCTCCTGCTGATGTTCAGGTGTATATCAGTATGTAGTGTCTCTACTTTAAAGAGTCCTCTCCTGCTGATGTTCAGGTGTATATCAGTATGTAGTATCTCTACTTTAAAGAGTCCTCTCCTGCTGATGTTCAGGTGTATATCAGTATGTAGTGTCTCTACTTTAAAGAGTCCTCTCCTGCTGATGTTCAGGTGTATATCAGTATGTAGTGTCTCTACTTTAAAGAGTCCTCTCCTGATGATGTTCAGGTGTATATCAGTATGTAGTGTCTCTACTTTAAAGAGTCCTCTCCTGCTGATGTTCAGGTGTATATCAGTATGTAGTGTCTCTACTTTAAAGAGTCCTCTCCTGCTGATGTTCAGGTGTATATCAGTATGTAGTGTCTCTACTTTAAAGAGTCCTCTCCTGCTGATGTTCAGGTGTATATCAGTATGTAGTGTCTCTACTTTAAAGAGTCCTCTCCTGCTGATGTTCAGGTGTATATCAGTATGTAGTGTCTCTACTTTAAAGAGTCCTCTCCTGCTGATGTTCAGGTGTATATCAGTATGTAGTGTCTCTACTTTAAAGAGTCCTCTGCTGCTGATGTTCAGGTGTATATCAGTGTGTAGTGTCTCTACTTTAAAGAGTCCTCTCCTGCTGATGTTCAGGTGTATATCAGTATGTAGTGTCTCTACTTTAAAGAGTCCTCTCCTGCTGATGTTCAGGTGTATATCAGTATGTAGTGTCTCTACTTTAAAGAGTCCTCTCCTGCTGATGTTCAGGTGTATATCAGTATGTAGTGTCTCTACTTTAAAGAGTCCTCTGCTGCTGATGTTCAGGTGTATATCAGTGTGTAGTGTCTCTACTTTAAAGAGTCCTTTCCTGCTGATGTTCAGGTGTATATCAGTATGTAGTGTCTCTACTTTAAAGAGTCCTCTCCTCCCACACATCCACAAGAAAGACAACACAGACAGCATTTGTTTAAAAAAATCAATGTCAATATTGTATTTCTTAAAAATGTACAAATGATATTTACATTCAACGACAATGTACAAAAGAATAAAACAACATGCTCGCCTCTCTGATCTTGTGCTGGTCTCGCTGCGGGAGCTCCACTGATTTATGCATGAGTTCATAATGAAGGGTGTGATGGCCGACGCTCAGATGTCACTGTTAATCTCTGCAGCAACACGGAAATCAAACAAGGCTCACAGAGGACGCCCACTGTACTGGAGATGCTGCGATGCATGGAGAAATATCCTTCCAGTCATTTACAGTGCAGAACAAGTGTTAGGTATCAGATCATCTCCACATTGACATACTGAGTTAGGCACTTAAAACTGATCTCACTGCAGACCTGTACATCATATTTACTACCTAAGGCAGAAATATGGCTTTTCAAAAGGATAGAAATCTGCCTTTTTTTTAATAATTCACAAGACTGTACAAGAAAAAGAAGCGTCACACACAGCGGAGGCTTTTTGGCTCACGATCGCATCAGTCTGTTATTAAATGATGCTACGACATGGAGTTGAGGAACTTGCTCTCCTCGGCGAGAGCAGAAAGCAGCGAGCTCATGTCTCCGATCGCCATGTTGCCCGTCCCCTGCGGCACCGAGGGCAACGTCACAGAGTTCCTGGGCGTTGTCAGACGGGAGGAACTCCGCGAAAAACTCTGGAGCAACCCTGGACTCAAAGTTCCCGACATGACGCTGGAGTGATCGTCGTCGTCGTCATCGTCCTCCAGCATGCAGTCAAAGTCTATCTGCTCCGGAGTTAAGCTACCGTCCACAGGCGCCCTGTTGGACGACGCTGCGTTGCTTTCAAAAAGAGGTACATTCACCACGGGACAAGCAAGATGGTCAAAGTTCCCATTGTGCTCAAACACTTGAATCTGCCCTGTGTAGAACAAGGCATTGTCCTCAGAGTTCTCGCTGCAATGAAGTCCTAAAACGCCACCTGGTAAAGCAGAAGCTACGTCCTGGTTAGCATTGCTTTGGTGCCTTGACCCTGACAGGTGTCTAGTTAGAGGTCTAGGTCCTGTTGGTGGCGTTGGATGGAGGTGCAAGGGATTCTGGGAGGTCATGTTACAGTTCTGCTGATCTGAAATCATGATTGATTCATCACAGTCCTCTACTTTGACCTGCACGCGCTGAAATCCAGCATCAGCTAAGTGCACAGGCTCCTGTTTGCATGTAGCGCTTGGCAAGTTGACCTTGACTGGATACGTGGAGTTACCGTTCCTATCATAGAGACTTTCCTTAAACCTGCACGGAGACAGATTGAGATTTGACAACTGGAGGCAGCCCTCTCCTTGTTCTGGTTCCAGCTGTTTGCATCTCGTTGTGTTAACGTGGTTCTGCATCATCTGCTGGTTGGAGCTGAGGTCGTTAAAGTTCTGCTGGAGGACAGCCAGGTTCCCTCTGGCCTGTGCTTTGGAGCAGAGCTCACTGGCGTCCATTTGACCCAAAGAGACCTTACTGTCCCTCGGTGAAGATGCACCCATGTTGGACGAGGCTACAACCTGATGGGGAAGGTTCATGTTGGTCCTCACAACAGCCATCCTCCTCTGATAGTATGACTGCTGATGCTGGGGATTGGGGGTACCTTGAAAATGGGCTTGATTTGGGTCAGGCTGCATCACACCTTCTTCAGGAATGTCACCCGTTATCCTCCCAACGGGTATATTCTCTGAAATACTGCAAGGGTATCGGTGTGGACTACCATCCTGATGGAGGCAGCCTTGCTGGGGTCTGCAATCTGCTGCAGGCGGTGGCTGCCTGGATCCTGCTCCGGTCAGGGTGCCCATGCTGTTGTAGCGCTGCATGTGTGGCCTTGTGGGATAATCGGGGCGTCTCACTGGATCACTGGCTCGACGGGGGAGGGTAGACGGGACTTCGTGGGGCATCAAGGTCCGTGTGGAGTAGCTGTTATACTCTCTGGAAACCCGGTCTCTTTTTGTAGCGGAGGATTCCTGGTAGTCCTCAAACAGGGCATTCATTCGGTCCATGTTTGGAAGAGGTGTGGGCGGTGCACCTCCTGTAGCGGCAGCGTACTTTGCCTTGAGGCGGTAGTGTTGGGCGGGGGTCAGGCTGAGAGGACCGTTGCCTCCCCCAAACTGGCTGTTCTGACTGGAGCGCCGGGACATGTCCGCAGATATTGGGTCGTAGGAGTCGTTGGAGCTGGGGCGGTTGCATCCGAACTGGGAGGACTGGCTGGAGCGCCGGCTGGAGAAACACTGGGAGATTCCTGAAGATCGGCGGCTGTACATGGAGCTCAGGGTGCTGGAGGTGCTGTCACGGCGCTCCAACAGGGTCGCTTTACTCAGATCACCACAGCCGGAACCAGGGAAGGACACCGGACCACCACCCGTACCAAACAAGGACCCTGTGAATCAAGGAATGAAAATGTTAGGGCCTTTTGATTTCTTACCAACGCTGCCACGCTCTTTGGAGACTTTTATCCTGCAGTCTTTGATACACCTAGGTCAGAGGTGGGAAGTAGTGCAGTACAAATACTTTGTTACTGTACTTAAGTACATGTTTCTGGTATCAGCACTTTACTCCACTACTTATTTTTCTGACCACTTTTTACTTTGACTTCTCACATGTTGAACCCAAATACCTGTACTTTCTACTTCTTACATGTTGAACCCAAATACCTGTACTTTCTACTTCTTACATGTTGAACCCAAATACCTGTACTTTCTACTTCTTACATGTTGAACACAAATACCTGTACTTTCTACTTCTTACATGTTGAACACAAATACCTGTACTTTCTACTTCTAACATGTTGAACACAAATACCTGTACTTTCTACTTCTAACATGTTGAACACAAATACCTGTACTTTCTACTTCTTACATGTTGAACACAAATACCTGTACTTTCTACTTCTTACATGTTGAACCCAAATACCTGTACTTTCTACTTCTTACATGTTGAACCCAAATACCTGTACTTTCTACTTCTTACATGTTGAACCCAAATACCTGTACTTTCTACTTCTTACATGTTGAACCCAAATACCTGTACTTTCTACTTCTTACATGTTGAACCCAAATACCTGTACTTTCTACTTCTTACATGTTGAACACAAATACCTGTACTTTCTACTTCTTACATGTTGAACACAAATACCTGTACTTTCTACTTCTAACATGTTGAACACAAATACCTGTACTTTCTACTTCTAACATGTTGAACACAAATACCTGTACTTTCTACTTCTTACATGTTGAACACAAATACCTGTACTTTCTACTTCTTACATGTTGAACACAAATACCTGTACTTTCTACTTCTTACATGTTGAACACAAATACCTGTACTTTCTACTTCTTACATGTTGAACACAAATACCTGTACTTTCTACTTCTTACATGTTGAACACAAATACCTGTACTTTCTACTTCTTACATGTTGAACACAAATACCTGTACTTTCTACTTCTTACATGTTGAACACAAATACCTGTACTTTCTACTTCTTACATTTTGAACCCAAATACCTGTACTCTCTACTTCTTACATGTTGAACCCAAATACCTGTACTTTCTACTTCTTACATTTTGAACACAAATACCTGTACTTTCTACTTCTTACATGTTGAACACAAATACCTGTACTTTCTACTTCTTACATGTTGAACACAAATACCTGTACTTTCTACTTCTTACATTTTGAACACAAATACCTGTACTTTCTACTTCTTACATGTTGAACACAAATACCTGTACTTTCTACTTCTTACATGTTGAACCCAAATACCTGTACTTTCTACTTCTTACATGTTGAACACAAATACCTGTACTTTCTACTTCTCACATGTTGAACTCAAATACCTGTACTTTCTACTTCTTACATGTTGAACACAAATACCTGTACTTTCTACTTCTCACATGTTGAACACAAATACCTGTACTTTCTACTTCTTACATGTTGAACACAAATACCTGTACTTTCTACTTCTTACATGTTGAACCCAAATACCTGTACTTTCTACTTCTTACATGTTGAACACAAATACCTGTACTTTCTACTTCTCACATGTTGAACTCAAATACCTGTACTTTCTACTTCTTACATGTTGAACCCAAATACCTGTACTTTCTACTTCTCACATGTTGAACTCAAATACCTGTACTTTCTACTTCTTACATGTTGAACACAAATACCTGTACTTTCTACTTCTCACATGTTGAACACAAATACCTGTACTTTCTACTTCTCACATGTTGAACACAAATACCTGTACTTTCTACTTCTTACATGTTGAACACAAATACCTGTACTTTCTACTTCTTACATGTTGAACCCAAATACCTGTACTTTCTACTTCTCACATTTCCCAAACAGGCTGGTTCCTTTAGTTTGAATGTGTGTTTGGTGGCGTGATCATTATTATTTAGAGTCATTGCGTGCCTATTGATTTGAACACGATCCGTGTATCCATCATTTCCTGGTCTTCTCTAAAGAAGAGGGACCAATGAAAACGTTGTCATGTTGCCGTTGTTCAGCATGGAAACATTCATTAGCTAACAATGACATTATTGTTCTATTCATATAAAGGGAGGTCAGGTACTCTTTAAAACAGCTGCTAGTTATGGGTACTTTTTACTGAAGTACATTTAGAAGTTCTTTACTTTTACTTGAGTAAAGAAGTTTAGTCAGTACTTCTACTTCTACCAGAGTATTTTTAAACAGGAGTATGTGTACTTCTACTTGAGTACAGGATGTGTGTACTCTTGCCCTCTCTACCTGCTGGGATGGGAGGCAGTTTGGTGCCGAGGACTGTTGGGTTTCCGGCCCACCGACACGAGTCCCTCGCCGTCTTCAGCGTCTCTTTCTTTAGATGCATGGTGATGCCAAAGTGCTTTCGATGGTGGAGACCCATCACCGCGAGCCCCCCGACGGTATCCTCATATCCCAGGTCCTCCAGAGGGCTGAAGTCCCCCACGCTCCCCCCACTGGGCGCCGCCATTTCTACTCCACTGTCATTGTTGGTGGCGCTGCCAAGTGGGGACGGTTCGCTGCTACATGATGACTGACCGCTGGACTGATACATCTACAGAGAGAGAGAAAGAGCATAAGAAACTGAAGGTCCTCTTCCAACATGAGAGCAACATGCTAACAAAGGTATCCCAACTGTAGCTGTGAACATGACAGGATGTATGATTACCTAGAAGAGCATCAGGACTGTTTGAGGCATATGATAGCTATGTGATTAACATGAGGATTCAGCCTCTATGGAGATAGACATATGACAAGCATGCTCATTTCTGACGTGGAGCTAATCTGAAGTAAACATTGAATACTGCTTTCTATTCCTCCATCTTGTGACTGTGTAACTCCCTCTCTTGGATATCAGCATGTGAAGGACACTGTTCAGGAACTAGTTGATGCTCTGTATGTGATGACTCCTTCCATTCTGGAGAGGATCACAAATACATGGATCCTGAGATTGAAGATCAAGCTGGAGACCAGGGATTATTAACATTTTTAAGTATTCAGAAAAAGTCAGAATTTTGAGATTTCTGAGAAAAAGTCAGCATTTTTTAGATTTGTGTGAAAAAGTCAGATTTTTTAGATTTTAAGAAAAAGTCAGATTTTGAGAAAAAGTCAGATCTTTTAGATTTTGACTACTTTCATTCTGGAGAGGATCAGGAATACATGGATCCTGAGATTGAAGCTCAAGCCGGGGACCAGGGAGAGTTCTCTAACAGAAACAGTCCAGAAGTGCAGCAACAGTTGATATGGCGTGCAGAACAGTGAGTCTTTTATCCTCCCCCGGCTTAATTGTAAATAATGAGTGTTTTTTTTGGAGATGGGGGTGCAGAGGTGGGGGTGCAGAGGTGGGGGTGCAGAGGTGGGGGTGCACCACAGATTACAGGCTGTCTTAGTCTGTCTGTGAATGAGAAATGTGCAGATGAAAGGCTGCCGGATCTTCACCAGATCACGGCTCTCTCTCTGAAACACTGGAGGGGGTTCTCAGCGTTTAGGTGAGTAAGAAGCATTTCACTCTGACTTGTTTCAGTTAGACAGTTAAAAACACCTCGAGGGTCTCTCTTTTATTCACTTGCATATATTTATTTGTGGTTTACAGTACGAACCAACAAATCCCTAAAGCACCGCTCAGCTTGCGCTCATATCTCTGATATCTAACCTCAGGACTCAGAGACGTAATCCCCTCACGGCTCTTTCCTTAGAACAATAACACTCACATGTATCTCCCTGACCGACCCGGGCTTCCTTGCAGACTCTTAATATATTCGCTGCTAAAAAGCCGTCTTGATCATCGCGTGATCGCTGGCTCACTTTGCACAGAGGGCTAAAACCAATTCCCAAAGTTTGAATATTAATCCTGGAGCAGCTTTTATCAGCTTCAGGCTCTCTGACAGCTCTCCACTGCACGTTGAAACCGCTCATGAGGAGGAAACGCAACGTACGGGGTATAATAGATGACATGCAGCGTGCAAAATGTTCAGCAAGCGTCTTCACTTTGAAAGATTGTTGAGATTATAAAGAATTACACCCAATTCGGTTTTCTTTCAAATGAAATCCTGCTGCATCTGGTGACGAAATGAAGCTCACACAATGACTGTCTGATTGTATTTAATACGCATTTAAAGCAACTATAAGCAAAGTTCATAAGCACAATTGTATCCCTGGTCATTTCTTTATCATGATTATAGGAAAGGAGATGGATTCCCTCCAAAAACGTCACTTTTTTGGACAGTATTTGCCCGTTGAGCATCAGAAGTACGTCTCGTTTTTTAATCAAACCCTATATTTTGATGGTGTTGGGGAAAGATGTGAGAATAAGCTGTAGGTGAGCTCACCTGAGTAAGGTCTGTCCAAAAGGAGAGACAGAAAGGAAGCAGAGGAAGAGTTAGGAGGTGTGCTGATGTTATTACAGGACAGAATAGAAGCAGTATAGTTAGTATGGAGAAAAGTAGTGTGTATAAGTACTTTTTAAGAATGGATAAAAGCAACCAGAGGTGGGAAGTAGTGGAGTACAAATACTTTGTTACTGTACATGTTTCTGGTATCAGTACTTTACTCCACTACTTATTGTTCTAGAAGTTTAGTCAGTACTTCTACTTTCACCAGAGTATTTTTAAACACGAGTATCTGTACTTCTACTTGAGTAAAGGATGTGTGTACTTCTACTTGAGTAAAGGATGTGTGTACTTCTACTTGAGTAAAGGATGTGTGTACTTCTACTTGAGTAAAGGATGTGTGTACTTCTACTTGAGTAAAGGATGTGTGTACTTCTGCTTGAGTAAAGGATGTGTGTACTTCTACTTGAGTAAAGGATGTGTGTACTTCTACTTGAGTAAAGGATGTGTGTACTTCTACTTGAGTAAAGGATGTGTGTACTTCTACTTGAGTAAAGGATGTGTGTACTTCTACTTGAGTAAAGGATGTGTGTACTTCTGCCTGAGTAAAGGATGTGTGTACTTCTACTTGAGTAAAGGATGTGTGTACTTCTGCTTGAGTAAAGGATGTGTGTACTTCTACTTGAGTACAGGATGTGTGTACTTCTGCTTGAGTAAAGGATGTGTGTACTTCTACTTGAGTAAAGGATGTGTGTACTTCTACTTGAGTACAGGATGTGTGTACTTCTGCTTGAGTAAAGGATGTGTGTACTTCTGCTTGAGTAAAGGATGTGTGTACTTCTACTTGAGTACAGGATGTGTGTACTTCTACTTGAGTACAGGATGTGTGTACTTCTACTTGAGTACAGGATGTGTGTACTTCTGCTTGAGTAAAGGATGTGTGTACTTCTACTTGAGTAAAGGATGTGTGTACTTCTACTTGAGTAAAGGATGTGTGTACTTCTACTTGAGTACAGGATGTGTGTACTTCTACTTGAGTACAGGATGTGTGTACTTCTGCTTGAGTAAAGGATGTGTGTACTTCTACCTGAGTAAAGGATGTGTGTACTTCTACTTGAGTAAAGGATGTGTGTACTTCTACTTGAGTACAGGATGTGTGTACTTCTGCTTGAGTAAAGGATGTGTGTACTTCTACTTGAGTAAAGGATGTGTGTACTTCTACTTGAGTAAAGGATGTGTGTACTTCTACTTGAGTAAAGGATGTGTGTACTTCTACTTGAGTAAAGGATGTACTTTTGCCTGAGTAAAGGATCTGTGTACTTTTACTTGAGTAAAGGATGTGTGTACTTCTACTTGAGTAAAGGATGTGTGTACTTCTACTTGAGTACAGGATGTGTGTACTTCTACTTGAGTAAAGGATGTACTTTTGCCTCTCTGAAAGCAACGTACCACAGAGTTTTCCGTCTTGATGGAGGTGACGTGCAGGTAGTCCTCTCTGCCACCGAGGGAGCTGTTGTCGGACATCTTGTCTTCCCCGTGGACTCGCTCTCGGTTTCCCGCCTCGTTCTCTCCGTTCTCTTTGGGCGCCGGCGGCCTCGGAGGCACGTCGCTGCGCTGCTTCTTGGTGACGTGAGCCTCCGGGCCGTGCACCGTCTTCACGTGTTTCCTCAGGGAACTCGGGTCCGTGTAGCGCTTTGTGCAGCCCGGGATCTTACAGACGTACGGTTTCTGCAACAACAAACACAGATAATGGTTTAAAAATTGGGATTTAGGTGCTAAAAAACATTAAGCAGCTTTATGGTCTTTCACTAGTCATGAAGTCATGTGACATCCCTGTATCTTTGTTATTCTGAACGCTTCGTTTTTCCTGAACAGAAAGACGTAGATTACTTTATTATGCATTACAGCGTTGAGGTTATACACGCATCTTTAAGTTAGCTCCGTGGTCCAGACGGGAAATGTAGGCACATTTTCTCATAGACTTCTATAAAATCAATCTGCTGGATGTGTGTGTGAAGTTTCCAGTGTGTTTCCAGTGTTTGTTCAGTACCTGGTTGGAGTGTGTGTGAGGGGTTTGTTCAGTATGGAGTGTGTGTGAGGGGTTTGTTCAGTATGGAGTGTGTGTGAGGGCGTGTTCAGTACCTCGTTGGAGTGTGTGTGAGGGGTTTGTTCAGTATGGAGTGTGTGTGAGGGGTTTGTTCAGTATGGAGTGTGTGTGAGGGGTTTGTTCAGTATGAGTGTGTGTGAGGGCGTGTTCAGTACCTCGTTGGAGTGTGTGTGAGGGCGTGTTCAGTACCTCGTTAGAGTGTGTGTGAGGGTGTGTTCAGTACCTCGTTGGAGTGTGTGTGAGGGCGTGTTCAGTACCTCGTTGGAGTGTGTGTGAGGGCGTGTTCAGTACCTCGTTGGAGTGTGTGTGAGGGCGTGTTCAGTACCTCGTTAGAGTGTGTGTGAGGGCGTGTTCAGTACCTCGTTAGAGTGTGTGTGAGGGTGTGTTCAGTACCTCGTTGGAGTGTGTGTGAGGGTGTGTTCAGTACCTCGTTAGAGTGTGTGTGAGGGGTGTGTTCAGTACCTCGTTAGAGTGTGTGTGAGGGGCGTGTTCAGTACCTCGTTAGAGTGTGTGTGAGGGTGTGTTCAGTACCTCGTTGGAGTGTGTGTGAGGGGTGTGTTCAGTACCTGGTTGGAGTGTGTGTGAGGGCGTGTTCAGTACCTCGTTAGAGTGTGTGTGAGGGGTGTGTTCAGTACCTCGTTGGAGTGTGTGTGAGGGTGTGTTCAGTACCTCGTTGGAGTGTGTGTGAGGGCGTGTTCAGTACCCTCGTTGGAGTGTGTGTGAGGGCGTGTTCCAGTACCTCGTTGGAGTGTGTGTGAGGGCGTGTTCAGTACCTCGTTAGAGTGTGTGTGAGGGTGTGTTCAGTACCTCGTTGGAGTGTGTGTGAGGGTGTGTTCAGTACCTCGTTAGAGTGTGTGTGAGGGTGTGTTCAGTACCTCGTTAGAGTGTGTGTGAGGGGCGTGTTCAGTACCTCGTTAGAGTGTGTGTGAGGGGTGTGTTCAGTACCTGGTTGGAGTGTGTGTGAGGGGTGTGTTCAGTACCTGGTTGGAGTGTGTGTGAGGGCGTGTTCAGTACCTCGTTGGAGTGTGTGTGAGGGTGTGTTCAGTACCTCGTTGGAGTGTGTGTGAGGGTGTGTTCAGTACCTCGTTAGAGTGTGTGTGAGGGGTGTGTTCAGTACCTCGTTGGAGTGTGTGTGAGGGCGTGTTCACTACCTGGTTGGAGTGTGTGTGAGGGCGTGTTCAGTACCTCGTTGGAGTGTGTGTGAGGGGTGTGTTCAGTACCTCGTTGGAGTGTGTGTGAGGGCGTGTTCACTACCTGGGTTGGAGTGTGTGTGAGGGCGTGTTCAGTACCTCGTTGGAGTGTGTGTGAGGGCGTGTTCAGTACCTCGTTGGAGTGTGTGTGAGGGCGTGTTCACTACCTGGTTGGAGTGTGTGTGAGGGTGTGTTCACTACCTGGTTGGAGTGTGTGTGAGGGCGTGTTCAGTACCTGGTTGGAGTGTGTGTGAGGGCGTGTTCAGTACCTCGTTGGAGTGTGTGTGTGAGGGCGTGTTCAGTACCTCGTTGGAGTGTGTGTGAGGGTGTGTTCAGTACCTCGTTGGAGTGTGTGTGAGGGCGTGTTCAGTACCTGGTTGGAGTGTGTGTGAGGGCGTGTTCAGTACCTCGTTGGAGTGTGTGTGAGGGCGTGTTCAGTACCTGGTTGGAGTGTGTGTGAGGGTGTGTTCAGTACCTCGTTGGGAGTGTGTGTGAGGGGTGTGTTCAGTACCTCGTTGGAGTGTGTGTGAGGGCGTGTTCAGTACCTCGTTGGAGTGTGTGTGAGGGCGTGTTCAGTACCTAGTTGGAGTGTGTGTGAGGGGTGTGTTCAGTACCTCGTTGGAGTGTGTGTGAGGGCGTGTTCACTACCTGGTTGGAGTGTGTGTGAGGGCGTGTTCAGTACCTCGTTGGAGTGTGTGTGAGGGCGTGTTCAGTACCTCGTTGGAGTGTGTGTGAGGGCGTGTTCAGTACCTCGTTGGAGTGTGTGTGAGGGCGTGTTCAGTACCTAGTTGGAGTGTGTGTGAGGGCGTGTTCAGTACCTCGTTGGAGTGTGTGTGAGGGCGTGTTCAGTACCTAGTTGGAGTGTGTGTGAGGGCGTGTTCAGTACCTCGTTGGAGTGTGTGTGAGGGCGTGTTCAGTACCCTCGTTGGAGTTGTGTGTATTGGAGGGCGTGTTTCACTACCTGGTTGGAGGTGGTGTGAGGGCGTGTTCACTACCCTGGTTGGAGTGTGTGTGAGGGCGTGTTCAGTACCTCGTTGGAGTGTGTGTGAGGGCGTGTTCAGTACCTCGTTGGAGTGTGTGTGAGGGCGTGTTCACTACCTGGTTGGAGTGTGTGTGAGGGCGTGTTCACTACCTGGTTGGAGTGTGTGTGAGGGCGTGTTCAGTACCTCGTTGGAGTGTGTGTGAGGGTTTGTTCAGTATGGAGTGTGTGTGAGGGCGTGTTCACTACCTCGTTGGAGTGTGTGTGAGGGCGTGTTCAGTACCTCGTTGGAGTGTGTGTGAGGGCGTGTTTCAGTACCTCGTTGGAGTGTGTGTGAGGGCGTGTTCAATACCTCGTTGGAGTGTGTGTGAGGGCGTGTTCAGTACCTCGTTGGAGTGTGTGCGGTTCTGGTGCTTGGCGCGGTCCGAGGCGTTGGAGAAGGCTTTGTTGCAGCCTTCGTGGTCGCAGACGTACGGCTTCTCTCCGGTGTGAGAGCGGAGGTGAGTCTTCAGGTTCTCCAGACGAGAGTACGCCTTACAGCAGCCCTCAAACTGCAGAACATACAGAGGAAGTTAGGAACAGTGTGAACATTTATCTGTCATTTTTTAAGGCTTTAAAATTAAAATAAATACTTGAAATGATGTATATTTAATTAATACAGAGGAAGCTAGGAAAAGTTTGACAGTCCCTTTACACGTGTGGGTGTGTGTGTTCAGAGTGTGTGTGTGTTACTGTGCACTTGTGTGGCTTCTCCCGTGTGTGTGTGTGTGTGTGTGTGTGTGTGTGTGTGTGTGTGTGTGTTTGTGTGTGTGTGTGTGTGTGTGTGTGTGTTACCGTGCACTTGTGTGGCTTCTCCCCCGTGTGTCTCCTCATGTGAACCACCAGCATGTACTGAGCTTTGAAGGGCTTCTGCTCCCGGGAACACTCGTCCCATCGGCACACAAACTCCTTCTTCTCTCCGTGGATGTGGTCATTATTGATGTGCTGCACACACACACACACACACACACACACACACACACACACACACACACACACACACACACACACACACACACACACACACACACACACACACACACACACACACACACACACACACACACACACACACACACACACACACACACACACACACACACACACACACACACACACGGAGAGAGAGAGAGAGAGGGATGAGAGACTCGTCCAGGCGCAGTAATTAGCATTGCGGACAGTAGACTAAATGAAATACTACGAGACGTTTTTTGTCCGTAATAGCGTCTTATCTTCTTTAAACAAGTGGCACACTGTCAGTGCAGTGTTTCAACAATTAATGTGTCATTTTCTACATTTAGATCCACTGCTTTGCCAAAAGAAATACGTTTCAGGACTCAAAAAAGACAGTGATAAAAAAGGATGTTTTTTATTCCCTTTGCTTTCAAACATTGAACCCTGTCTCCTAAGAAGGACGTCTCCGTACAATAAACTGCATCCTCTCCTGGATCACACTCCCACATTGTGAATTTAAACAACAAAACGACTTGGTTTGTTTTAGCTTTAAAAAAGTAGGTTTTTAACGGCATTAAGTTACGGATGTATAGATATCAGAAGGGGCTTTGTGTTTTCAGGTGAGATGGGGTCCGTCCAGATTACTGTAAATGTTGCCTTAGTTTTCCTGCTCACACTTAGGATGACTCCAGGAAAGACTGAACACAGATCCTTTCCCTATAATCTCATATACCTGAGAACAGTCTCCCTTATGCATGCTGACTTACTGCAAAACTGACGTGCACTCTATCTAAACTAAGACCCCTCAAAGTGCACGATATAGCATTTCCATTGCACTTTGTTGTTCAGAAAGACAGGAGAACTTCAGGGGAACTAGATATCAGAAGCTGCATCGTGCTTGTGTTTTATCTTGGTGTTCTGTCCTCTATGTTCCAGGTGTTTGCTCACGTGCACCAGCTGCTGCTGCGTGTCGTGCGTCTGGCTGCAGTTCTCCCACTGACAGTTCGTCTCGTACACGGCGTCCGGCTCCGCTTTGAAGTCGTCCCGCTCAGCGTCCTCCTTTAAGTCCAGGAAGCTGCCGAGGATCTGTGGAAAGAAAACGTGAGTTAGAGAGAAACTCAGAGGGGGGGAGTAGTGCAGTACAAATACTTTGTTACTGTACTTAAGTACATGTTTCTGGAATCAGTACTTTACTCCAATACTTATTTTTCTGACCACAACTCAAATACCTGTACTTTCTACTTCTTACACTTTGAACACAAATACCTGTACTTTCTACTTCTTACATGTTGAACACAAATACCTGTACTTTCTACTTCTCACATGTTGAACACAAATACCTGTACTTTCTACTTCTCACATGTTGAACACAAATACCTGTACTTTCTACTTCTTACATGTTGAACACAAATACCTGTACTTTCTACTTCTTACATGTTGAACACAAATACCTGTACTTTGTACTTCTTACATGTTGAACACAAATACCTGTACTTTCTACTTCTAACATGTTGAACACAAATACTTGTACTTTCTACTTCTTACATGTTGAACACAAATACCTGTACTTTCTACTTCTTACATGTTGAACACAAATACCTGTACTTTCTACTTCTTACATGTTGAACTCAAATACCTGTACTTTCTACTTCTTACATGTTGAACACAAATACCTGTACTTTCTACTTCTTACATGTTGAACACAAATACCTGTACTTTCTACTTCTTACATGTTGAACACAAATACCTGTACTTTCTACTTCTTACATGTTGAACACAAATACCTGTACTTTCTACTTCTTACATGTTGAACACAAATACCTGTACTTTCTACTTCTTACATGTTGAACACAAATACCTGTACTTTCTACTTCTTACATGTTGAACCCAAATACCTGTACTTCCTACTTCTTACATGTTGAACACAAATACCTGTACTTTCTACTTCTTACATGTTGAACACAAATACCTGTACTTTCTACTTCTTACATGTTGAACACTAATACCTGTACTTTCTACTTCTTACATGTTGAACACAAATACCTGTACTTTCTACTTCTTACATGTTGAACTCAAATACCTGTACTTTCTACTTCTTACATGTTGAACACAAATACCTGTACTTTCTACTTCTTACATGTTGAACCCAAATACCTGTACTTTCTACTTCTCACATTTCCCAAACAGGCTGGTTCCTTTAGTTTGAATGTGTGTTTGGTGGCGTGATCATTATTATTTAGAGTCATTGCGTGCCTATTGATTTGAACACGATCCGTGTATCCATCATTTCCTGGTCTTCTCTAAAGAAGAGGGACCAATGGAAACGTTGTCATGTTGCCGTTGTTCAGCATGGAAACATTCATTAGCTAACAATGACATTATTGTTCTATTAATATAAAGGGAGGTCAGGTACTCTTTAAAACAGCTGCTAGTTATGGGTACTTTTTACTGAAGTACATTTCAGAGTTCTTTACTTTGACTTGAGTAAAGAAGTTTAGTCAGTACTTCTACTTTCACCAGAGTATTTTTAAACACGAGTATCTGTACTTCTACTTGAGTGAAGATGTGTGTACTTCTGCCCTCTGGCCATTAATCTTCCTCCTCCTCTCTCTGAACATCTGCAACCGTTCACTGCCTCGTGTTTATCAGAGACAGTAAATTACAGATTGAGACGTTGCATCAGATTTGTTTTGACGTCCTCCCACACACACACACACACACCACACACACACACACACACACACACACACACACACACACACACACACACACACACACACACACACACACACACACACACACACACACACACACACACACACACACACACACACACACACACACACACACACACACACACACACACACAGCTGTCCTGTCATTACGCAGCGGGAGTCATGAGGACACAAACATTAGAATCCCACAACGTCCCTCTGTGTTTCTGCAGAGACCTTCAACCAATCAGAGTCAGAGGAACGTTCAGGAAACACTAACATCATATCCAGAAGTAAAGCCCATAACAGTTGGTATTAATGCCCCGACTTTTAAGGAAAAATGTCCTGAAATATATTCTTCATTTTAAGTCCCCTCATTTCTTAAAGTTTGCAAGTTACTAATATGTCTCTTTAAAATAAACTCACTTTCAATGCTGACCAAATTTAGCTCAAAATCTGTCAACGTTATGCTGCCTTTTTTAAACATCATCCCCATGTTTTAATATTGTCCTCAATCTCTTAAAAGGTCCTCACAATTAAAAAGGAAATCCTAACCTTTTAAAAATGTATTTACTTTCCCAAAAAGTCAATTCAATTCCTAAAAACTTTCTAAAAATGTCCAAATAAGTTAATTACAATTCTAAAAATGTCCTCACTATCCAAAGACATTTCCCCTTCCCTTACACCTCGTACAAAATAAATAAAAAACTATTCGAAAACATCCCTCCTGTACTTTCCTTAAGGTCCAGAAAACTCGCTTGATGTCTAAATCTCAGAGACAAAGAGCATGCACACACACACACACACACACACACACACACACACACACACACACACACACACACACACACACACACACACACACACACACACACACACACACACACACACACACACACACACACACACACACACACACACACAGTGCTGACTGCAGCATGTTCCCCCCCCCCTCATCACTCCTCGGCCCCCAGACGCTGCTCTCGCTGCAGATTTGTCAAAAGCAGCTCCGCACCATTTTTCATGGAAATGAAGCGCCGTGGCACAGTTTACACTAAAGGGGGGGGGGGGGGGGTTATCAGGAGGAGTTTCTGCTTTATAACATGAAGAGAGGGTGGGGGGAGAGGCTCCCGGGGGCCACAGGTCACAGCAGGGGGTCAGCAGAGAGGGATATCTGTAAAATGAACTCTTTATCCCAAAGCTCCATCTGATCGGCCCACTCCTCAGAGAGGGGCTTTATTCAGCACTTCACTCAGGACTTAGGCTTCATACAAATGTCTTTCTTACCATTTAATATACACCTTTACAAATGGTTTGGAATTCCCCCCCAAAAAATATGTTTGACTTTAGAAAATCTCCTCACTGTCTAACAATCCCTCACACTCGAGGAGGCAGGAAACACTGGGGCTAGGAAAGGAAGCATAGAGGGGAAGTAGATAAAGAAATGAGAAAGTACGAGGCGTGGAAGAAAGGAATAAGAGGGTAGGGAAGGAAATTAGGATGTAGGGACAAAAGAACAAGCAGCTAAGGAATGAAATGAGGCAAGGAAGCATGTTAGGAGGTAGGAGACAACATGGAGAGTTATAAAAGGTAAATTGAGGAGGGGTAGGAAGCAAGGAGAGGAAAGAGGGAAATAAATTAGAAAGTAGGAAACAAAACAAGGATGTGAGGAAGGAACCTGAGGAGGAGGTAGGGAAGGAAAGCCAGGGAGGATAAAGGAGACTAGGGAAGGGGAAGTAGGAAACCAACGTAGGGCAAAAAGGAAGTAGAGAAGGAAAGGTGAATGGAAGAAAATAGGTACACGTACAAAATATCTTTACATACCGGTGAACAGGGAGACAGCGGCCTAAGTCCCGCCCCCTCAGACTTGACCTTTGACCTCTTGGTGACGACGGGGTCCACGGTGCTGCTGACGGACGGGTCTCCTCCGTGGTTCTGAGGGGTTCATTATTCAAACATGTTTTTTTTTAACTGTAAAGATGCAGAATACATGTTTTATATGTTTGTGTTGTACCTTTGTGTTGAGGTCGCTGTGAGCGGAGGGGGGGGGGGCGGCTGCAGAACGAGGAGGGAGGATGCAAGAGAGGGGGGGTGTGTCCAAAAGCACCCAGACCCCCCCTCTGATGATGGGTGAGGAGGTGCTGGTAGCTGAGAGGAGTCAAGGGGTGAGGAAAGGGGAAGGAAGGGCTGCAGGAGGAGAGGAGGAAACATGTGAGGAAACATCAGAGTCACTTAGAGGAGGCAGGAAACACTGGGGCAGGAGGAGAGGAGGAAACAAGGAAATCAACAAGGAAACATCAAGAGTGAAGGAAACACATGGGGCAGGAGGAGAGGAGGAAACAAGGAAATCAACAAGGAAACATCAAGAGTGAAGGAAACACTGGGGCAGGAGGAGAGGAGGAAACAAGGAAATCAACAAGGAAACATCAAGAGTGAAGGAAACACATGGGGCAGGAGGAGAGGAGGAAACAAGGAAATCAACAAGGAAACATCAAGAGTGAAGGAAACACATGGGGCTGGAGGAGAGGAGGAAACAAGGAAATCAACAAGGAAACATCAAGAGTGAAGGAAACACATGGGGCAGGAGGAGAGGAGGAAACAAGGAAATCAACAAGGAAACATCAAGAGTGAAGGAAACACATGGGGCAGGAGGAGAGGAGGAAACAAGGAAACATCAAGAGTGAAGGAAACACATGGGGCAGGAGGAAACAAGGAAATCAACAAGGAAACATCAAGAGTGAAGGAAACACTGGGGCAGGAGGAAACGAGGATAGTGTGGCACACTATGCTGATGTGTGTTGCGTATATATGTTGTTCGTTGGTGTGTCGTGAAGAGAGCTGCACTAAATGTGGTCTTATTTCCCTCCAGGTGAGTTACCTGAGCCCCCCCACTGACAGGTGACCGTAGGAGGGAGAGTTGTTGATGTAGGCGACCAGCGAGCTGGGCGACGTTCGGATCATCGTGTGCAGATCGATGCTGCCGTCAGAGAGCGGAGAGACTGACATCGCTCGCTTCCTGCCGAGACGAGGAGTCAGTCTGGGCCCCGAGAACCGAGAGACTACAACACAGGTGAGAGGACAGGTGTGGTTCATAAAAGAGTCGTTCAAAAACTACAACACAGGTGAGAGGACAGGTGTGGTTCATAAAGAGTCGTTAAAAAACTACAACACAGGTGAGAGGACAGGTGTGGTTCAAAAACTACAACACAGGTGAGAGGACAGGTGTGGTTTAAAAACTACAACACAGGTGAGAGGACAGGTGTGGTTCATAAAGAGTCGTTCAAAAACTACAACACAGGTGAGAGGACAGGTGTGGTTCATAAAGAGTCGTTCAAAAACTACAACACAGGTGAGAGGACAGGCGTGGTTCATAAAGAGTCGTTCAAAAACTACAACACAGGTGAGAGGACAGGTGTGGTTCATAAAGAGTCGTTCAAAAACTACAACACAGGTGAGAGGACAGGTGTGGTTCAAAAAGAGTCGTTCAAAAACTACAACACAGGTGAGAGGACAGGTGTGGTTCATAAAGAGTCGTTCAAAAACTACAACACAGGTGAGAGGACAGGTGTGGTTCAAAAACTACAACACAGGTGAGAGGACAGGTGTGGTTCAAAAAGAGTCGTTCAAAAACTACAACACAGGTGAGAGGACAGGTGTGGTTCATAAAGAGTCGTTCAAAAACTAAATCTCCGTAACTAAAGAACTACATTTCCCAGAGAGAACTGAGAAACTACAACACAGGTGAGAGGACAGGTGTAGTTTAATGTAGAGTCTTTTATAAGAAAACTACATTTCCCAAGGACAGGACTGTTTGTCACTAGAATAACAAATGTGGATTCATCCGCCGCTGAAAATAGTCCTGAACGAATGACGTTTTTCATTCCGTTTGTTAAGAGCCTTAAATCTGCGTATTTTAGACGTAGACTCCCCTCTCCTCGATCTCCTCGATCTCCTCGACCTCCTCGATCTCCTCGACCTCCTCGATCTCCTCCTCAATCAATGCAGTGCAAATCGGCCTCATTAAACACAGCTGTTTATCTGCTCTGATTACAGGATCAGTGAGAGATCGATTAGTAATGTCTGAATGCTAATGGACTCGCCACATGTGCTGCTCAAAGGCACGTTGATGGCGTTGTGATTGTTTCTCAGACTCCAGTCGTGTTTCTTTGGTCTCTTGTGGATGATGTTAGTGTCTCTGCGTCTCTCCCAGACTCACTGCGTCTCAGACAGATTAATCCTCGTTTCCTAAAGACGTGTTTCTAAAGATATCTGAAAGCTCACATGCGTCCTGGGACGTGAAGCGATGATTTAACACGTGCACGCGGCACTAATTCAGACATTTAAGCAGCTGAAGTTCAAGTGTGTGTGTGTGTGTGTGTGTGTGTGTGTGTGTGTGTGTGTGTGTGTGTGGGGGCAGGTGTGTGTTCCCCCCCCTCTCCTCTGGGGAGATGTGTTTATTAATGTGCCGCTTCCCCTGATGAATGGACCAATAGAAAGCCTCGCTTCCTCCATTGTGATTTATATCAGCCGCCAGCACTGAATGAAAGTGTGTGTGTTAAGGGAAGGAGGGAGGAAGGAAGGAAGGGAGGGAGGTAGGAAGGGAGGGAGGGAGTAAGGAAGGGAGGGAGGAAGGAAGGGAGGGAGGTAGGAAGGGAAGGAGTAAGGAAGGGAAGGAGAAAGGAAGGAAAGGAGAAAGGGAGGAAAGGAGAAAGGGAGGTAGGGAGAGTAAGGAAGGGAGGGAGGTAGGAAGGGAGGGAGTAAGGGAAGGAGGGAGGAAGGGAAGGAGAAAGGAAGGAAAGGAGAAAGGGAGGTAGAGAGTAAGGAAGGGAGGGAGGGTAGGAAAGGAGGGGAGTAAGGAAGGGAGAAAGGAAGGGAGGGAGTAAGGAAGGGAGAAAGGAAGGGAGGGAGTAATGAAGGAAGGGAGGGAGGTAGGAAGGGAGGGAGAGTCTTTTAAAGACATCGTGGGCTTTGGGAATCCACCTGTCTTGCTATTCTCTGATATGTTATAAACTGAAAGACTGCATTGAATCATATAACATCACCAATGGAAATAATATTAAATTGCAGCTTTAATGGAACTTTATTTTGAAGAATGTGCATCAAAACGTGTTCATGATCACGTGTCACCTAGGTTGTGGAAAATGTAGATTTAAATGTAACTTTCTCCGTGTGCAAACCCTAGATTCAGGACTTGATGCATGCAGCGTCCTCTGAAGCCGATTAAAGCTTCATTTGTATTATTATTACAGTCTGAAAGTCACCTGTGTGTTCATAGAGGAGCCGCTGTGTGAAGAGCTGCAGCATTAAACATTCAGTCTTTTCATCAGACCGGACTTCCCCATGCTCAGAACGTGTCCTTTAAATACTAAATACGTGAAAGTATGCATTGAGTTTCTGCAGAGACGTTATCTGCTGCCTCACAGAGCCTTACATTCAGATACAGACATTACACAGTAGGTTTGGTGCAGCCAGAGCAGAGGGTAAGAAAGAGGCAAACAAGTGCTAACATCAACTGAAAGTGGATAAGAGGCTGAAAAGAGTTAATAGAGGTTAAAACAGGCTAAATTAGTGTAAAAGAGACAACATATGATGAAAGTGTCCAAAAGGGTATACAAGGGACAAAACATGTCTTAACGTATCTCTAAAATGTGTCTAAAGGGAGGTAAGAAGAAGCTAAAAATTGCTTTAAAGAATGGCTAGAAGAAGCTAAAAATTGCCAAAAAGTATCTTTAAAATCAGACAGGAGGTAAAAAGAGGGAATAAAAGCAGTTTGACTCACCCTCCATGGGGGAGATATATTCGGCCCCCACTCCTCCCCCCCCCAGCAGCAGATCTCCATAATAAGGGCTGCGATGACTCATCAGGTGGTAAAACTCAGCAGGAGGGGGGGGGGGCGAAAAGACCTCGATCCTTCAGGTGCTCCACGGCCACTGAGGAGAGAGAGAGTTAATAAGTAAAGGGGGAGAGGAGAGAGGGAGTTAATAACTACTTGTCGTGTAGTCGTGTTGTCGTGTTGTCGTGTTGTCGTGTTGCCGTGTAGCCGTGTTGCCGTGTAGCCGTGTTGCCGTGTAGCCGTGTAGCCGTGTAGCCGTGTAGCCGTGTTGCCGTGTAGCCGTGTTGCCGTGTTGCCGTGTAGCCGTGTAGCCGTGTAGCCGTGTAGCCGTGTAGCCGTGTTGCCGTGTAGCCGTGTTGCCGTGTAGCCGTGTTGCCGTGTTGCAGTGTTGCCGTGTAGCCGTGTAGCCGTGTCGTCGTGTCGTCGTGTAGCCGTGTCGTCGTGTCGCCGTGTCGCCGTGTCGCCGTGTCGCCGTGTCGCCGTGTAGCCGTGTTGCCGTGTTGCCGTGTAGTCGTGTCGTCGTGTAGTGTGTTGCCGTGTAGTCGTGTCGCCGTGTAGCCGTGTTGCCGTGTTGCCGTGTAGTCGTGTCGTCGTGTAGTGTGTTGCCGTGTAGCCGTGTTGTCGTGTAGCCGTGTTGCGTGTAGCCGTGTTGCCGTGTTGCCGTGCAGCCGTGTAGCCGTGTTGCCGTGCTGCCGTGTTGCCGTGTTGCCGTGTAGTCGTGTAGCCGTGTCGTCGTGTAGCCGTGTCGTCGTGTCGTCGTGTCGTCGTGTAGTCGTGTAGTCGTGTCGTCGTGTAGTGTGTTGCCGTGTAGTCGTGTTGTCGTGTTGTCGTGTTGCGTGTAGCCGTGTTGCCGTGTTGCCGTGTAGCTGTGTTGCCGTGTTGTTGTGTAGCCGTGTCGTCGTGTAGCCGTGTCGTTGTGTCGTCGTGTCGCCGTGTAGTCGTGTAGTCGTGTAGTCGTGTAGCCGTGTCGTCGTGTCGTCGTGTCGCCGTGTAGTCGTGTAGTCGTGTAGTCGTGTCGTCGTGTAGTGTGTTGCCGTGTAGTCGTGTAGTCGTGTAGTCGTGTCGTCGTGTAGTGTGTTGCCGTGTAGTCGTGTAGCCGTGTCGTCGTGTCGTCGTGTCGCCGTGTAGTCGTGTAGTCGTGTAGTCGTGTCGTCGTGTAGTGTGTTGCCGTGTAGTCGTGTAGTCGTGTAGTCGTGTCGTCGTGTAGTGTGTTGCCGTGTAGTCGTGTAGCCGTGTCGTCGTGTCGTCGTGTCGCCGTGTAGTCGTGTAGTCGTGTCGTCGTGTAGTGTGTTGCCGTGTAGTCGTGTTGTCGTGTTGTCGTGTTGCGTGTAGCCGTGTTGCCGTGTTGCCGTGTTGTCGTGTAGTCGTGTAGTCGTGCCGTCGTGTTGTCGTGCAGTCGTGTTGCCGTGTAGCCGTGTTGCCGTGTTGCAGTGTAGCCGTGTTGCCGTGTAGCCGTGTTGTCGTGTAGTCGTGCCGTCGTGTTGTCGTGTTGCCGTGTTGCCGTGTTGCAGTGTAGCCGTGTTGCCGTGTAGTCGTGTAGTCGTGTTGTCGTGTTGCCGTGTAGCCGTGTTGCCGTGTAGCCGTGTTGTCGTGTAGTCGTGCCGTCGTGTTGTCGTGCAGTCGTGTTGCCGTGTTGCAGTGTAGCCGTGTTGCCGTGTAGTCGTGTTGTCGTGCAGTCGTGTTGCCGTGTTGCAGTGTAGCCGTGTTGCCGTGTTGCCGTGTAGCCGTGTTGCCGTGTTGTCGTGCAGCCGTGTAGCCGTCTTGCCGTGCAGCCGTGTTGCCGTGTAGTCGTGTAGTCGTGTTGTCGTGTTGCCGTGTAGCCGTGTTGCCGTGTAGTCGTGTTGTCGTGTTGCCGTGTAGCCGTGTTGTCGTGCAGCCGTGTTGCCGTGTAGCCGTGTTGTCGTGCAGCCGTGTTGCCGTGTAGCCGTGTAGCCGTGTTGCCGTGTTGCCGTGTAGCCGTGTAGCCGTGTTGCCGTGTAGCCGTGTTGTCGTGCAGCCGTGTAGCCGTGTAGCCGTGTTGCCGTGTAGCCGTGTTGCCGTGTTGTCGTGCAGCCGTGTTGCCGTGTTGTCGTGCAGCCGTGTTGCCGTGTAGCCGTGTTGCCGTGTTGTCGTGCAGCCGTGTTGCCGTGTAGCCGTGTTGTCGTGCAGCCGTGTTGCCGTGTAGCCGTGTTGCCGTGTAGCCGTGTTGCCGTGTTGTCGTGCAGCCGTGTTGCCGTGTAGCCGTGTTGTCGTGCAGCCGTGTAGCCGTGTAGCCGTGTTGTCGTGTAGCCGTGTTACCGTGTTGTCATGTTGCCGTGTAGTCGTGTAGTCGTGTTGTCGTGTTGCCGTGTAGTCGTGTAGCCGTGTTGTCTTGTTGTCATCTTTCAGTCACTTTTTGAGTCATTTTCTGTATTTTGTAATGAAGCGTCACTTCCTGTCCATTTTGTCTCTTTATGGGTTTCTATTGTAAAGTTAAGATTATATGTTGCACTAAATGACCTAAAAATGAGTTTTATTCCACCACATTTCCCCCAAATGTAATTTCCACTTCTCTTGGAGGTCATTAAAAGTATTTTGGAGGTCATTAAGTGTCTCTTTCTGGTCCTTAAGTGTCTCTTTCTGGTCCTTAAGTGTCTCTTGGTGTCTCTTTCAGGTCATTTAGTGTCTCTTTCAGGTCATTAAGTGTCTCTTGGTGTCTCTTTCAGGTCATTAAGTGTCTCTTGGAGGTCATTAAGTGTCTCTTGGTGTCTCTTTCAGGTCATTAAGTGTCTCTTGGTGTCTCTTTCAGGTCATTAAGTGTCTCTTGGAGGTCATTAAGTGTCTCTTGGTGTCTCTTTCAGGTCATTAAGTGTCTCTTTCAGGTCATTAAGTGTCTCTTGGAGGTCATTAAGTGTCTCTTGGTGTCTCTTTCAGGTCATTAAGTGTCTCTTGGTGTCTCTTTCAGGTCATTAAGTGTCTCTTGGTGTCTCTTTCAGGTCATTTAGTGTCTCTTTCAGGTCATTAAGTGTCTCTTGGAGGTCATTAAGTGTCTCTTGGTGTCTCTTTCAGGTCATTAAGTGTCTCTTGGTGTCTCTTTCAGGTCATTAAGTGTCTCTTGGTGTCTCTTTCAGGTCATTAAGTGTCTCTTGGTGTCTCTTTCAGGTCATTAAGTGTCTCTTGGAGGTCATTAAGTTAACCCCAAATGTAATTTCCACCTCTTAAACTCCCCACTATATTGACAGAAATAAATATATGACAGACATGATGACAGAGCTCCTCACGTTCTGCAGGGCTGAGTCCTCTGGCTGCAGAGATCATGGAGAGGGAGGGGCGCAGGAACTGCTCCATGTGGGGGGGGGAGGAAGGGGTGAGGAGGGCTGAACGGGGAGTCAGAGGGCGAGAGGCGGATCAGGGACACGTCCGAGAGACCTGTGGGACTGGGGGAGACAAAGGGAGAGACAACAGGTTAAAGAGGGACTACTTTCTGCGGCGGAGTAATCCACGTATGGTGCTAATAGTTAATTTAGGGCTTTTAAGGTTTGGATCACTTTTGTAGTCATTTAACGTTCATTTTGTGTCATTTTTGGTCGTTTTATAACTCTCTGTAGAATGTTTGGCATTGCTGGTATTGCTGTGTTTAATATTTAGGCGTGCAAATAAGAAAGTTAGCAAGCTTCCAAGTGTTTATGTTATCCCGACAACAGGTCATCGGTTTATAACGATGAAACACAGAAACATCCGCGCATTAGGCGACGCTGCAAATGTGGGATTTTAGGAGATACAGCACGAGGAGTAACTGTACCTGAGGTGTGTGTGTGTGTGTGAGAGAGCGTGTGTGTGTGTGTGTGTGTGTGTGTGTGTGTGTGATGGATTGCAGTGTGACAGTGAGTGTGTCTCCGGTGTCGGCTCGCTCTGATTTAGATAAATCACAGCGTCCAGCGTGCGGCGGGATAAACTCCCACTGTATGTTATGAGTCACACACACACACACACACACACACACACACACACACACACACACACACACACACACACACACACACACACACACACACACACACACACACACACACACACACACACACACACACACACACACACGCTCTCTCACACACACACACACACACACACACACACACACACACACACACACGCTCTCCACACACACACACACACACACACACACCACACACACACACACACACACACACACACACACACACACACACACACACACACACACACACACACACACACACACACACACACACACACACACACACACACACACACACACACACACACACACACACACACACACACAGAGGCAGAAATGACCTACATACAAACAAACAGAGCTGCAAATCATGGCCTCCTTTAAACTCATTTCATGCTTTCTGTGAAGCCACTCGGACGTCTCCTCTCTGCGTGTTTGCATTAAAGGACGCGTCTCAAATGACCTGTAAAACACGGCAGCATGAAACACAAGAATAGGCCATGATTTTGTCTAAAATAAAGAGTGAATAGTAGATATTTAGAGGCAGATAAAGCATGACGTCAGCGTGTGTTTAATGTATTCGTTACAGCGTCTTTCAGAAAACACAAGTAATCAGCAGGAATGATCTCCTTTTTGCTTCGAACTTTTTTCCCCACCTCCAGTGTTTCCTCCTCTTCCTCATGAGGATGAATCGCTGCAGGATAAAGAGCTTCCTTTATGACAGGCGTGACACAATACCCCCCCCCCTCATTATGGGGTATGCAAACAGCGAGGCGTGTGGATGTCATGTTAGACATTTGGGGTTTTTCCCCGTGACACGGTGCTAACAAAGTGGCTCTCAGGGCCC
Organism: Trematomus bernacchii; assembly: GCF_902827165.1. NCBI lineage: Eukaryota > Metazoa > Chordata > Actinopteri > Perciformes > Nototheniidae > Trematomus > Trematomus bernacchii. Next base: position 302,138 of record NW_022987657.1, read on the forward strand.
GGAGTGACACGCCACTTAATTTGCTGCGCAGTGTTCCTGTAATTAAGGTGAATTTGGTGGGAGCGACAGGCTGATCAGGGTCTTGATGAATTAGGGGTCCAGTGTCAAGATCAAATCACATTAATCAAGGTGGCCGAGAGGCGCCGACAGACCCCCTCTCCCCCCTCTCCCTCTCTCTCTTTTCCCCGTGTGATGAATAGCCCTGCTGCGGCCGGGCGGGATGTATGCATCACCATCAGAGAGAGAATCTGAATGTGAGAGCGCACCCTGAGATTATTGACTTCCTCTGTCCAGGCACCACTTTTCCTCCGTGATAAAGTAACTGGAAGTGTGCCACGGACTCAGCAGTACGCCGGAGAAAAGAGAAAAATGAGGTTTGCACCAGGTTTTAAAACCCAGTGTTCATGCAGAAAGTCCCTGGTGTTGAAACACAGCTGAACCTGAGCCTTCTGTGTTCTTGCTGTGACTTTTTGGGGTGAATTATTTGTCTCCGAGGTCATTTTGTGTCTTCTTTTAGAATCATTTTCTGTATTCTTGTAGAAATTGGGTCATTTTTTGTTCGTTTTTTGTATTCCATGTTCAGCTGTGTTTTCTATCCAATAAACAACACAAATATACAAAATGTAAACATAGGAAACTATTTATAATAATTCTATTCTGTAAAAGTATTTCATTTCATATAAAAACCATACATGTTTTACACTTTGAAGTTAGGAGCAAAGCAAAGGAGGTAGATTACATGTTACTTGTATATTTTATAGCTTCTGATTTTGTGTCAAATGTAGTTTTTCTAAATGCATGTTTTCCAAATCAAATGTAACCCTAACATCTCGTGAAAGCACCGTAACGCACTTTCCTTCCTGCACCTGCGAGTCTTTCTTCACGCGTTCCAAACCTCTCAGCGCTCTTTTTAACGGACACATCTTTCCTTTCCGAAGCCCTCAAAGCCTCGGCTGCAAAGAGTAATGTTTCCAACCGTACCCTGAGACTGTTATCACCCCGAACACGGAGTGAAACAAATGGGGTCTGCTTCCTGACCTCTCTGTAATTATCCGTTAGCCTGCAGCGCTTCAGATTATCTTCACAACAGAAAGGTGAATTCACAGCTGTTATTTCACCGTGATGGAGCCCTGCTCGCTGGAGAGAGGTTCATTTCTGTTTCAAATCATCCGGGAGAGAGGCGGAAGAAGAAACACGCTTTTAACCCCAACGCAACCATTTGGGAACATTTTGTGTCTTTTTTCAGTCTTGGTTGATTTCTATTCTGTAAACCGTTTGATTTCTTGTCAGTTTTCTAAATAACACTTTAGATTAAGGTACACATATTCACCATCATCTGGTTGTTCATTAACATATTAGAGTCAAACTACTAGCTTATTGGTTATGAACATGACTTTCAAAATAGGTTTGAGTTAGAAACACCACATTTTGAGTTATCTAGACAGAAATAACACTTGTTCATGTCTTGTTACATAAGAACAGATCATAGTGTTATTATGGGAGAATGCCTTATTAGGCCCATATGGAGCATATTGTACAACAACGTCCTTACGTGCAATCAATCAGCACTATTTAGAGCAGGGGTGTCAAACTCAAGGCCCGGGGGCCAAATCCGGCCCACGACTTCATTTCATGTGGCCCACAAGAGCTCTGCAAGAATATAATATGTTTATTATACGGTTACATGCCGCTTTACAGAAGCACGTTGCCCATAAACTACATGTCCCACAATGCATCTCAAACTTTACTTTTTTCTCCGAATTTGACTTTTTTTTCAACATTTCACTATTTTTTCTCAAAATTGTAATTTTTTTTTTCTCCAGAATTTGGCTTTTCTTTTGAAATGTTATTGTAACATTCTCACTGAAGAGACTTGCAATTATTTGCCCTAGACTTCTGCTTTCAGACGTAGTTAATTATGAAGTTATTACCCTATCTGATAATAATCCAATGCAGAGGCAATCATGTAATAACACATATTTTATATATGTTAAATATTTATATATGTATTTTTATACAGTCTTAAAGTTACAACCGGCCCTTTGAGTGCAGCCATAATGCTGATGTGGCCCGCGATAAAATTGAGTTTGACACCCCTGATTTAGAGGGTTATAATTAACTAACTAATGGTTTAGTACTTGTAGAATAAGGTCATGTAGAATAAGGCATTAATAAGTGTTTTATAATGACTAATAAAGAGCCAATATGCTGATAATATGCATGTTAATGGGTTACTTATTTGATGGCTATATATTTTCATTAGATCTTGCCTGTCTGGATTTTTTTGGGGAAAAACTATCATTAATCAGCATAAACGCATAAACGCATAAACGGACTAAATGTATCACCAACATGACGTTTTTATTTTCTGTTCGTTTTAAATGTAAGTGTTTTTGGTGTAAAATGTGATAAAATGACTCCATAAATATTTGAAATTAGACGGAAAAGAGTTGAAAAATATGGAATGCCGTTTAAGCCAAAATTAAATAATTAAATAAATATAAATGTAATGAAATAAAAGTTCCATGAAATAAAATAAATGTGTATTTAAATATATGTATTGCCTCTTCATAGGCATATGTATTTATATATGTATTTATTTAATTATCTATGTATTTATGTATCACTACGACAGTGTTGTGTATCTGCTTCTCAGAGCCGTGTTCACTGTGTGTTTCTTGATCTGCAAAGAGAGGACTCTCAGATTCTCCCACAGAGTCGACTTCAGACTCCTCAAACCATCAGAGAGTCTGAATCCTCTGAGTCAAACTGAGCGGGAAACAAGTCGCTCTGATACTGATTTCATTTTATCATTTGATCAGACAGCGTGGAGTCATCTCATCACAAACTGCACCTCCTGCAGAGCTGCATGTAGTCAAGAGAGATATACTAACTAACATCTGTGAGGTGTAGTAAACAGTCACCTCCTGCAGAGTCACTACCGTACTGTATATGTAAGGTGTGCAGATTCTTACCCGTGCATGTGGTTGATGTTGTGCGGCTCGTAGTGGTATCGGCCCTCGTGGTGCCGCATGTCGATGGGGATGGGGGTGTGGAAGGAGGGGAAGATGTGGTGGTGAGGCGCTGCGAGGAGAAGCAGAGTCAGACATTTGAACCATGAAGCACTTTGTGTGTTAAAAGATATCTGCTCTGGATCACAGGAGAGGAGAGAGGGAGATAAATAAGTCATCAAAAGATCCGCAGAAAATCCTACATCTCCAGACCTCCAGCAGAGCCCCCGACAAAGAGCTCACACACACACACACACACACACACACACACACACACACACACACACACACACACACACACTGCAGGGTCAGCTGTCAACGTTTCTATAAACCGTTTGATTCCTCGTCAGTTTTCTGAATTCTTCTTGTTGTTTCCGTTCATTTATTTATGATCCTTTTTTTCCTGTGTGTTTTCAGGCTCGGAGAGGAACTGTCCTCCTTCTTCTTCTTCTGCTGCTGCTGCTGCTGCTGCTGCTCCACCAGGTGAGAGGATCACAAGGGAATATTACAGTTTTACACGTCTGAAGAGTAAGGGGCAAAGCAAACAATGAACATCTGAGAAAAAGAGGCCGAGATATCCTGACTTTTAAAGCTTAGTTTGCTGCTAACCTCCAAAAACACTGCAAACTACATTTCCCATAATGCAACTTGATAGTGTCTCTACTTTAAAGAGTCCTCTCCTGCTGATGTTCAGGTGTATATCAGTATATAGTGTCTCTACTTTAAAGAGTCCTCTCCTGCTGATGTTCAGGTGTATATCAGGATGTAGTGTCTCTACTTTAAAGAGTCCTCTCCTGCTGATGTTCAGGTGTATATCAGTATGTAGTGTCTCTACTTTAAAGAGTCCTCTCCTGCTGATGTTCAGGTGTATATCAGTGTGTAGTGTCTCTACTTTAAAGAGTCCTCTCCTGCTGATGTTCAGGTGTATATCAGTATGTAGTGTCTCTACTTTAAAGAGTCCTCTCCTGCTGATGTTCAGGTGTATATCAGTATGTAGTGTCTCTACTTTAAAGAGTCCTCTCCTGCTGATGTTCAGGTGTATATCAGTATGTAGTGTCTCTACTTTAAAGAGTCCTCTCCTGCTGATGTTCAGGTGTATATCAGTATGTAGTGTCTCTACTTTAAAGAGTCCTCTCCTGCTGATGTTCAGGTGTATATCAGTATGTAGTGTCTCTACTTTAAAGAGTCCTCTCCTGCTGATGTTCAGGTGTATATCAGTATGTAGTGTCTCTACTTTAAAGAGTCCTCTCCTGCTGATGTTCAGGTGTATATCAGTATGTAGTGTATCTACTTTTAAAGAGTCCTCTCCTGCTGATGTTCAGGTGTATATCAGTATGTAGTGTCTCTACTTTAAAGAGTCCTCTCCTGCTGATGTTCAGGTGTATATCAGTATGTAGTGTCTCTACTTTAAAGAGTCCTCTCCTGCTGATGTTCAGGTGTATATCAGTATGTAGTGTCTCTACTTTAAAGAGTCCTCTCCTGCTGATGTTCAGGTGTATATCAGTATGTAGTGTCTCTACTTTAAAGAGTCCTCTCCTGCTGATGTTCAGGTGTATATCAGTATGTAGTGTCTCTACTTTAAAGAGTCCTCTCCTGCTGATGTTCAGGTGTATATCAGTATGTAGTGTCTCTACTTTAAAGAGTCCTCTCCTGCTGATGTTCAGGTGTATATCAGTATGTAGTGTATCTACTTTAAAGAGTCCTCTCCTGCTGATGTTCAGGTGTATATCAGTATGTAGTGTCTCTACTTTAAAGAGTTCTCTCCTGCTGATGTTCAGGTGTATATCAGTATGTAGTGTCTCTACTTTAAAGAGTCATCTCCTGCTGATGTTCAGGTGTATATCAGTATGTAGTGTCTCTACTTTAAAGAGTCCTCTCCTGCTGATGTTCAGGTGTATATCAGTATGTAGTGTCTCTACTTTAAAGAGTCCTCTCCTGCTGATGTTCAGGTGTATATCAGTATGTAGTGTCTCTACTTTAAAGAGTCCTCTCCTGCTGATGTTCAGGTGTATATCAGTATGTAGTGTCTCTACTTTAAAGAGTCCTCTCCTGCTGATGTTCAGGTGTATATCAGTATGTAGTGTCTCTACTTTAAAGAGTCCTCTCCTGCTGATGTTCAGGTGTATATCAGTATGTAGTGTCTCTACTTTAAAGAGTCCTCTCCTGCTGATGTTCAGGTGTATATCAGTATGTAGTGTCTCTACTTTAAAGAGTCCTCTCCTGCTGATGTTCAGGTGTATATCAGTATGTAGTGTCTCTACTTTAAAGAGTCCTCTCCTGCTGATGTTCAGGTGTATATCAGTGTGTAGTGTCTCTACTTTAAAGAGTCACAAACTGGAAGCTGAGTCACGTTATAAATCCTCCAAACCCCCTTTCTTTGTCCCTGTTAGGACCTGTCTTCCGGCCCCTGAGGGTCCCCCTGAGGGTCCCCCTGAGGGGTTTTGGGGCCTTATTCCATCACTTAGACAGATCCATTGTTGTTCTGCGGCTGAAGAACAAAAGGAAAAGCTCAGGAGGGATCAACAGGTGCATTTACCTGACCCCCTCCCCCCCCCCTCCATTAGTCTCTGCCGGGGGACATGCACTTCCTCTTAGTCAGATCATAATACGTACGAGGCTGATGACACACATTTAGTGTCTGATATCGTCTGAAAGCCAGAGTTATGAGGGAAAGTGGATGTTTTTGGGCTTTCTTTGGTCCCTAGCTGGATGTCCTTTATTTGATATGTTTGTCTTCAAAACGTTGCATTTCTTCGTTTCCCTTTATATTTCTACATCGTATTAACTGTGATTAGTTGTTAAATTAGCCTCTGCAGTCGGCTCGTTAGCTGCTATGATGCTGATAACACACTGATATCGTCTAAAAGCCAGATTCATGAGGGAAAGTGGATGTTTTTGGGAAAGTGGATGTTTTTGGGAAAGTGGATGTTTTTGGGCTTTCTTACGGACCGTCCACACAGCAGCGTTAAAAAAATCTTGAAACGCTTCTGCCCATTCACTTTGAATGGGGTGACGTCACTTTGCCTCACTTTTCGCCGAACTGCATTGTGGGAAGCAGAGCGGAGATTTTCAGGATTTTCAGGATTCAAAGTTGAGCAATGTTCAACTTTTGAAGCTGAGGTGGAAGCGTCAGCCAATCAAATCCCGTTTATGCAAATCTGACAGTTCAAGCGCTAGCCAATCAAACGGCGTGTATGCTGGGAGAGACATACCGCAGGTCATTTCCTCATATTCCAAAACATGGAGGAGAAATTAGCGGTAGGGAATCACCCGGTGCTTTATGACCTGTCCCTATTTACCTACCGGGATACAAACCGGAGGAGCCAGGCATGGAGGGAGGTGGCAGAGACAGTGGTAGGTTTTCTCCTGTTTGGGGAGTTTATATCCAGTTTACTTCGGGCTTTTTTGCTTCGTATGTCGGGGGCGGGAGATTCATGTGATTGGTTGTTCGCAAAAAATCCCCAAGCTTCAGATACGCCCACCTCCAAGATTTTTTTAACGCTGCTGTGTGGACGGGCCGTCACAGATTTTTCCTCAATATGTTGCGTTCAGTTTTCCGGGTTGTTTCAGTTTACATTTCTCACCTTGCATGAACAGATGATGGACCTGCTACAGTAGCATGTGCAGTCCGCTCGTTAGCTCCATATGGACGAGGCTGAAAGCGCACTTTAAGCATATGAATACTACCTGTGGTGCGTCACTCTAAATCTTCCCCCTTTGTTTCCTGTGCAGCCTCTCTCATTAAGGCGTCACAATGATAGTCCTACAGATGCGAAAAGGAACTGGGTCTTTGTTTATCTCCAGTAACTGGGTGAGGGGGGGGTGATATGGATGTTTTTTGGGGGTTGTTGTGACAACGGCTTTAATTCACAGTGTTTTAATTATCTCCCGCCCTCCTCCATCACACGCAGCTAATACACTTTAAGGTAATCACTTAATCTGGACTGTGTGTTAAGCAGAGCTATTAGGAGCGGGGCCATAAATCAGAGAGAGCACTGCGCCGCGGGGCCATCACTCTTTACGCTAACCGCATGCTAACAACATGCTAACAACATGCTAACAACATGCTAACAACGATGCATGGAGCTTATTAGAGAGCCATGATAAGTGAGGCTGCAGCCCAGCATACAGGGGACCAAAGAAAGCCCCAAAAACATCCACTTTCCCCTCATAAATCTGGCTTTTAGACGCAGTGTGTCATCAGCCTCGTAGCAGCTAACGAGCCGACTGCACATGCTAGTTTATCATCTGATCACAGTTAATACGATGTAGAAATATAAAGGGATACGATGAAATGCAACGTTTTGAAATCAAACATATAGTTTTAGGAAACAAAACAAATGACTGCTGATGTTTACTAAAGATCTGCAGGGGAAAGCCGCCTTTTAAAAACAACAACGATGGGTTATTGTACGTCACAGGGACATTTAAAACAGCAGAAAGCGGTCCAGACTATCACCTGAAACATATAAACTACACTTCTTACATGTTGAACCCAAATACCTGTACTTTCTACTTCTTACATTTTGAACTCAAATACCTGTACTTTCTACTTCTTACATGTTGAACACAAATACCTGTACTTTCTACTTCTTACATGTTGAACACAAATACCTGTACTTTCTACTTCTCACATGTTGAACCCAAATACCTGTACTTTCTACTTCTTACATGTTGAACCCAAATACCTGTACTTTCTACTTCTTACATTTTGAACTCAAATACCTGTACTTTCTACTTCTTACATGTTGAACCCAAATACCTGTACTTTCTACTTCTTACATGTTGAACTCAAATACCTGTACTTTCTACTTCTTACATGTTGAACACAAATACCTGTACTTTCTACTTCTTACATGTTGAACACAAATACCTGTACTTTCTACTTCTTACATGTTGAACACTAATACCTGTACTTTCTACTTCTTACATGTTGAACACAAATACCTGTACTTTCTACTTCTTACATGTTGAACCCAAATACCTGTACTTTCTACTTCTTACATGTTGAACACAAATACCTGTACTTTCTACTTCTCACATGTTGAACACAAATACCTGTACTTTCTACTTCTTACATGTTGAACACAAATACCTGTACTTTCTACTTCTTACATTTTGAACCCAAATACCTGTACTTTCTACTTCTCACATGTTGAACCCAAATACCTGTACTTTCTACTTCTTACATGTTGAACACAAATACCTGTACTTTCTACTTCTCACATGTTGAACACAAATACCTGTACTTTCTACTTCTTACATGTTGAACCCAAATACCTGTACTTTCTACTTCTTACATGTTGAACTCAAATACCTGTACTTTCTACTTCTTACATGTTGAACCCAAATACCTGTACTTTCTACTTCTCACATTTCCCAAACAGGCTGGTTCCTTTAGTTTGAATGTGTGTTTGGTGGCGTGATCATTATTATTTAGAGTCATTGCGTGCCTATTGATTTGAACACGATCCGTGTATCCATCATTTCCTGGTCTTCTCTAAAGAAGAGGGACCAATGAAAACGTTGTCATGTTGCCGTTGTTCAGCATGGAAACATTCATTAGCTAACAATGACATTATTGTTCTATTAATATAAAGGGAGGTCAGGTACTCTTTAAAACAGCTGCTAGTTATGGGTACTTTTTACTGAAGTACATTTCAAAGCCCTCTTTACTTTGACTTGAGTAAAGAAGTTTAGTCAGTACTTCTACTTTTACCAGAGTATTTTTAAACACGAGTATCTGAACTTCTACTTGAGTAAAGGATGTGTGTACTTCTACTTGAGTAAAGGATGTGTGTACTTCTGCTTGAGTAAAGGATGTGTGTACTTCTGCTTGAGTAAAGGATGTGTGTACTTCTGCTTGAGTAAAGGATGTGTGTACTTCTGCTTGAGTAAAGGATGTGTGTACTTCTGCTTGAGTAAAGGATGTGTGTACTTCTGCTTGAGTAAAGGATGTGTACTTGTACCCTCTCGGCTGAGGCCAGAAATAGAGTCCTATTTGGGGGAGGTGTGTCCTTAAACGCTGAAATCGCTGAAGCAGGAGGCGCTGTTTCCTCACCCTGAAACTCCCCCGACTCCCACATTTATTTCACTGTGTGTGACATTGTGCTGCCGTGCATTATATCCAGCGACCCCCCCCCCAGCGACCCCCCCCCCCCTCTGACGCAGCTGCAGAGGTCAGAAACTCCCTCAAAAGGGAAAGAAAACACTGAAATCATCCGACACACCCTACAACTTCCTGTCCGTCCCTTCATATTAAAAGCCCCCAAAAAACAACAAAAACTGCATTTTATTTTGCATAAAACTCTCTCTCTGTCTTGTATTAATTATACCAACTTGATTTGAGTTGCATTATAAAGTCTGCACACGTGAATGTGATTGGACGATGACACCAAAATAAAAATAGGTTGCTTATCAGCTCGTTAAATTAAAGTTGTGCGTTTAAAAAAAACACATTTTCTGGTACACTCCATAGTAACTCTCCCAAAAGATCTGGTCCACTACTTAACCTGAGATATTTCTCAGTAAACATTTAAAAAGTAGAATGTAAAGGTAGCAACTAGACTTCCTGTCCGCCTTAATTACAAAAAAGTCTCACAGAAACTGAACATGTGATCGTTTCACTAATTAAGGTCATGCATAAAACAAGAGACACAGCTTTTGGACTTTACTTTCCCCGATATGTTTGTTTTCCTCAATATCTCTCAGTTTTACTCATTTAGAACGTACAAGCTAGGTCTGATTTAATATGTTATTGATATACTGATGCATGTTTACCTATAGCCACTCAAAGAGGTGTGTAACAGTATTACAAATAAAACATTTAGAGACGTTTCAGACTTGTGTTTCTGCAGAAGTCTCTCGGGCATAAAACACAAAAGAAATCCGAGCTAAAACACTGCCCTGACCCTCGCACGCACGCACGCACGCACGCACGCACGCACGCACGCACGCACACACACACACACACGCACACAGACACGCACGCACACACACACACACACACACACACAGACACGCACGCACACACACACACACACACACACACACACACACACACACACACACACGCACACACACTCACACACACTCACACACACACACACACACACACACACACACACACACACACACACACACACACACACACACACACACACACACACACACACACACACACACACACACACACACTCTCCAGAACGACCTGAACAATAGAGGTAGATGTGGGAGCCGTCTTGAGGAAACAAAGAGACTAACGGGCGGAGAAGTGACTCTTTCATCCTGATGAACCCTCTCCAGCTCAAAGAGCTTTTATAAACACATGAAATGGTTCCTCTTCTTCATAGGGACACACATTTAAACTTTAAGGCAGAGAGAGTGCATGTGGACGATGTTTTCCAGCGTGACTCAGCAGAAAATGACACAGTGTTTTGACGTCGCTCACCACTAAGGTACACAGCTGCTCAGGGGTCAGAAGGCTTTTCATCCAGAGAGAAAGCGTCTCGTAAACACACTGAAGGTGGAGGAAGAAGCTCCCTGTGATCAAAGAGCTCTCTGCAGAAGCCATGCAAACAGATAAACACCTGTGATACAGCCATGAAGACCCTCCCAAAGGACCTCAGATGTGATACAGCCATGAAGACCCTCCCAAAGGACCTCATGTGATTCAGCCATGAAGACCTTCCCAAAGGACCTCAGATGTGATACAGCCATGAAGACCCTCCCAAAGGACCTCAGATGTGATACAGCCATGAAGACCCTCCCAAAGGACCTCATGTGATACAGCCGTGAAGACCTTCCCAAAGGACCTCAGATGTGATACAGCCATGAAGACCCTCCCAAAGGACCTCAGATGTGATACAGCCATGAAGACCTTCCCAAAGGACCTCAGATGTGATACAGCCATGAAGACCTTCCCAAAGGACCTCAGATGTGATACAGCCATGAAGACCTTCCCAAAGGACCTCAGATGTGATACAGCCATGAAGACCTTCCCAAAGGACCTCAGATGTGATACAGCCATGAAGACCCTCCCAAAGGACCTCAGATGTGATACAGCCATGAAGACCTTCCCAAAGGACCTCAGATGTGATACAGCCATGAAGACCCTCCCAAAGGACCTCAGATGTGATTCAGCCATGAAGACCTTCCCAAATGACCTCAGATGTGATACAGCCATGAAGACCCTCCCAAAGGACCTCAGATGTGATACAGCCATGAAGACCTTCCCAAAGGACCTCAGATGTGATACAGCCATGAAGACCTTCCCAAAGGACCTCAGATGTGATACAGCCATGAAGACCCTCCCAAAGGACCTCAGATGTGATACAGCCATGAAGACCTGCCCAAAGGACCTCAGATGTGATACAGCCATGAAGACCCTCCCAAAGGACCTCAGATGTGATACAGCCGTGAAGACCTTCCCAAAGGACCTCAGATGTGATACAGCCATGAAGACCTTCCCAAAGGACCTCAGATGTGATACAGCCGTGAAGACCTTCCCAAAGGACCTCAGATGTGATACAGCCGTGAAGACCTTCCCAAAGGACCTCAGATGTGATACAGCCGTGAAGACCTTCCCAAAGGACCTCAGTTGTGATACAGCCGTGAAGACCTTCCCAAAGGACCTCAGGTGTGATACAGCCGTGAAGACCTTCCCAAAGGACCTCAGATGTGATACAGCCGTGAAGACCTTCCCAAAGGACCTCAGATGTGATACAGCCGTGAAGACCTTCCCAAAGGACCTCAGATGTGATACAGCCGTGAAGACCTTCCCAAAGGACCTCAGATGTGATACAGCCGTGAAGACCTTCCCAAAGGACCTCAGATGTGATACAGCCATGAAGACCCTCCCAAAGGACCTCAGATGTGATACAGCCATGAAGACCTTCCCAAAGGACCTCAGATGTGATACAGCCATGAAGACCTTCCCAAAGGACCTCAGATATGATACAGCCATGAAGACCTTCCCAAAGGACCTCAGATGTGATACAGCCATGAAGACCCTCCCAAAGGACCTCAGATGTGATACAGCCATGAAGACCCTCCCAAAGGACCTCAGATGTGATACAGCCATGAAGACCCTCCCAAAGGACCTCAGATGTGATACAGCCATGAAGACCTTCCCAAAGGACCTCAGATGTGATACAGCCGTGAAGACCTTCCCAAAGGACCTCAGATGTGATACAGCCACGAAGACCCTCCCAAAGGACCTCAGATGTGATACAGCCACGAAGACCCTCCCAAAGGACCTCAGATGTGATACAGCCACGAAGACCCTCCCAAAGGACCTCAGATGTGATACAGCCATGAAGACCTTCCCAAAGGACCTCAGATGTGATACAGCCATGAAGACCTTCCCAGAGGACCTCAGATGTGATACAGCCTTGAAGACCTTCCCAAAGGACCTCAGATGTGATACAGCCGTGAAGACCTTCCCAAAGGACCTCAGATGTGATACAGCCACGAAGACCTTCCCAGAGGACCTCAGATGTGATACAGCCTTGAAGACCTTCCCAAAGGACCTCAGATGTGATACAGCCGTGAAGACCTTCCCAAAGGACCTCAGATGTGATACAGCCACGAAGACCTTCCCAAAGGACCTCAGATGTGATACAGCCACGAAGACCCTCCCAAAGGACCTCAGATGTGATACAGCCACGAAGACCCTCCCAAAGGACCTCAGATGTGATACAGCCATGAAGACCTTCCCAAAGGACCTCAGATGTGATACAGCCATGAAGACCTTCCCAAAGGACCTCAGATGTGATACAGCCATGAAGACCTTCCCAAAGGACCTCAGATGTGATACAGCCATGAAGACCTTCCCAAAGGACCTCACCTGTGATACAGCCATGAAGACCTTCCCAAAGGACCTCAGATGTGATACAGCCACGAAGACCTTCCCAAAGGACCTCACCTGTGATACAGCCATGAAGACCTTCCCAAAGGACCTCAGATGTGATACAGCCATGAAGACCCTCCCAAAGGACCTCAGAAAACTCTCCAACGTCACCAGCGTACAAAAACATGATCTTCTGATGCAGAGAACTAACAATATAGGGAGGAATAAGGACGGCTTGACAACACATCCTTCTATTTGCGTTAAATTAATTGATTAAAAGCACTTTTTTAAAGAGGAATTAAAAGATAAAGTGACTCAACAGACCCTAACCCAGATTGCATTGAAAACCAGACGAGTTTTAACTATATTTGTGTATTAAAAACAGTGGGTAAAGAAGTGTCACAGTGACATTTAAAACAGCAGAAAGCGGTCTAGACTATCACCTGGAACCTGCACATCATTCAGCAGCTCCAAATAATAATTTAAAATACACTTATTGACAATAAAGTTGTGAGTAAACTGTCTAAAGACGTGATTTACTTAAAGTAACACATGAATGTTCCTCACTGCCTTTGCAGCACTGATATTGACCCCAAACAACATAATGTCATTTTCTGGTTTGTCTACGTGTTTTGTGCAGACTTTGTTTCCCTGCATCTAAACTCAGTGAAAAGTCCCTTTAGGACCTTTAATAAGCTCCGTGGAGCAGAAACACGCCCCGGAGGAGCATTGATCCTCCTCCTCCCCCTCCTCACTGACCCCTGACCCCCACATTCAGAGCCTGAATGGGGGCCACAAAGCTGATAAAGTGCTGAGCTTTGGAGAGTAGAAGAAGAGGAGGAGGAGAATTCAACGTGCAAACAAAAGCAGGAACTTTTCCCAGTTGGAGACGAGAAATAGTCCCAAAGCCGTCTCGTGTTCCCGAAGCGCCGTCAAAAGACCTCAAATGTGTGTGTCCGTGCAGCCTGATGACAACTAGGGATGCCAGAAACTGACCATGATCAAAATCGAAAATCGGACAGGCCTGGCGAATATTAATCGATTATTCGACAACACCCCCCCCCCGTATTTTCGCAGAGCTTGCATTGGACTTCATTTGCACTTCTCAGTTCGAAGTAGTTCCACGAGGAACTCTTCTGTGGACGTGCCGCTCTGTTCATCTTTAGTGGTGTTCTCACTGTTCTGTCGCCAATAAATCAATCGCACGTGTGACGGAGAGAGGTGGGGGGGGGGTCGGATTTGGGGGGTCACTGTCTGCACTCTGCGCTGCTGGCTTCCTCCAAGTTTACAGTAAAACAAACTGGTGGTGTGATCAATGGTCATTTACAATTATTAATACTATTACTATTATTAGCATTAGTCTATATTTTGGTTGAAACCAAACCAGGAAAAAAAAGAAAAACATAAATATTAATAAAAAAATATATAAATAAAATCTAATTTTAAAAATAATCTTCGATTATGGAGACTGTAACGAATAATCGAATAATCGCTGGCATCCCTAATTACAACGATCCGTCTCTAACTAGTTTCCTGAACACACACACACACACACACACACACACACACACACACACACACACACACACACACACACACACACACTTTAAAATCAGCGTGTTTCCTTTAATGAACACTGAAAGCACTGCGTGTTTGCTTGGTTTGATTGTAGCATCGTTTAGCGCGTTAGCACGGTTTAAATGTGCAGATTAACAGATCTCCATCCCCTTACTGCGCATGTAGTAATGCTAAGATGCTACGTCACAAAGACAACATGTGGATCTGTTTTAGCTCGTTATTCTGACATTCTGACCCTTAAATCTGAAGAAACATGACTTTCTCCCCACGTTTGAAGCACGATGCGTGGACAACGTTGATGTGGAAAGCAACATGCAGTCGATATGTTCAGTCTCTCCGAACACAAACAGGTTCATGTGCTCATCAACGCCAGATTAGTTTTTAAAATGACTGGAAATATCGTGCTGTTTCTTCATAACTCACAGCAGGGGGGGTCTACTTTCTCTGATTAGGAAAGTAGATCCGGCGTGAGTAGATCATTACTCCCACGCTAACACACATCCTGCTGCTAACATAACTCATTTGACTTTTAATCAACATAGGGTATAACAGGAGAGAACTCTTTAAAGTAGAGACACTACATACTGATATACACCTGAACATCAGCAGGAGAGGACTCTTTAAAGTAGAGACACTACATACTGATATACACCTGAACATCAGCAGGAGAGAACTCTTTAAAGTAGAGACACTACATACTGATATACACCTGAACATCAGCAGGAGAGGACTCTTTAAAGTAGAGCCACTACATACTGATATACACCTGAACATCAGCAGGAGAGGACTCTTTAAAGTAGAGACACTACATACTGATATACACCTGAACATCAGCAGGAGAGGACTCTTTAAAGTAGAGACACTACATACTGATATACACCTGAACATCAGCAGGAGAGGACTCTTTAAAGTAGAGTCACTACATACTGATATACACCTGAACATCAGCAGGAGAGGACTCTTTAAAGGAGAGACACTACATACTGATATACACCTGAACATCAGCAGGAGAGGACTCTTTAAAGTAGAGACACTACATACTGATATACACCTGAACATCAGCAGGAGAGGACTCTTTAAAGTAGAGACACTACATACTGATATACACCTGAACATCAGCAGGAGAGGACTCTTTAAAGGAGAGACACTAGACAGGAAAGGGCCCCTTTAACAGGTTTAAAGATTTAAACTCTGAGTGTTTTTTCTCACGCGCCGGCTTTGATTTCAGCTAATTAGCTCTTATTGCTAATCTCCAGCTGCTTTCTGTGGTACTTACAAGGCCATTAGAGCGCCTCTTCACGTTTCACTGGGACGCAGCAGCTGCTTCACACACTCCTGTCACACACACACCTCCAGTCGGTCACACACACCTCCAGTCGGTCACACACACCTCCAGTCGCTCACACACACCTCCACTGAGAGGCTGAAGCAACATGCAGTCATTCTGTTTTCCAGACGCTGAGGTCGTGTCCCTAAACGTAGCAGGAGGTTTGTGTTGTGTTTGTGTTGGAGGTTCAAAGGCCTTAATCTGAAGCTTTACAGTTACTTTACGTCTCTCTGTGCACCATGAGGGGCTCTCTGGCTGCACAACGAGCTGATTAAACACCAAGATACTCTCATTATTCTGGGTTTCTCACTCAGAACGGCTCAAGAAAGACCCCAAAATCAAACCAAAAATATGCAAAATGACTAAAAATAGATGCAACATTTGAATTAGACCTCCTTTACCTTTACACTGTTCACTTACCGCTCTATAAAGTGAGCATCCTTGGATCATTTCTACGTATTGTGTCACTAAACATGCAGAAAACTCGCTTTTTAATAAGATCGCAGGCAAAAAGTGAGTTTTAATGTGGAAATTAAGGGAAAAATGTGTGTTTTTTTTTACTAATAATTGACATAATCTCAGTTTCCCAGACACACACACACACACACTCACACACACTCACACTCACACACACACACACACACACACACACTCACACACACACACACACACACACACTCACACACACACTACACTCCACACACTCACACACACACTCACACTCACACACACACCACACACACACACACACTCACACACACACACACACACACACACACACACACACACCACACACACCACACACACACACACACACACACACCACACACACACACACTCACACACACACTCACACACCACACACTCTTTGTAAACATTTAGTTTGATGACTTTCCAAGATGCCCCCCCCCTCTCTTTATAACTCCTCGTTAGATAAAGACATATTTATTTTCTGCAGACGCGTCATTAAGGGAACTCGTGGCCTAGATAGCATGCTCACATATAGAGAGAGAGAGACTGGGAACATATTCAGATTGATTCTGGATCACCTCACACCTATCAATAAGTGCATGTTCCATCAGGGAAGCACACTCACACTTTGTTTTACATCTGAATAAAGTCATGTTGCATCTCTTTGTGGTCATGTGATCATTGTCATGTGACATACACAGCTGATCAGTCATGTGACTATGTGATTCTGTGGAAGTTCAGCATCCATCACTAGAAGAGACTAAAATCTGTTGTTTTTGTGGCTTATTTGATCATTTCCCTTTACCTGTGTCCAGAGACATTTAGCCTGTTAGCTTCGACTCCCCCCCCTCAGCAGAAAGACCGTCAGGGGGGGAGGAGTCAGGGGGGAGGCAGGGGGGGAGGAGTCAGGGGGAGGCAGGGGGGAGTCAGGGGGGGAGGAGTCAGGGGGAGGCAGGGGGGAGTCAGGGGGGGAGGCATCAATCTCCCTCTGCAGGACGGATGTTAGCGGCCTGCAGAAACCCTCCATCAAACTGTTAGCTGTGGCCTACTTTACACACACACACACACACACACACACACACACACACACACACACACACACACACACACACACACACACACACACACACACACACACACACACACACACACACACACACACACACACACACACACACACACACACACACACACACACACACACACACACACACACACACACACACACACACACACACACACACACACACACACACACAGGTATCTGAGGAGGGGGGTCAGGACAGGAATAACTGCATATTAATTAGAGAAACTAATGGCACTACTAGTTGTAGAATAACATTTTTCACGTGAGAAAACAAAGAAACGCCGCAAATTAGAGCCGAAAGCAGCAGAAATATTCAGTTTTGTATCATTCAAAACCCACAAGACACATCCAATTAGAGATGAGACGTCCACAATATTCACTTTACTATCATTTGAAACCACAGAAAATATTGAATTAGAGCTCAAACCACCAGAATATTCAGTTTGATATCATTTCAAACCAAGACAGGCTGCTACTCAGAGCTGAAACCTCAAAGATATTCATTTTACTATCATTTGAAACCCCAGAAAATGTTAAATTAGAGCTGAAACCACCAGAATATATACTTAACTATCATTTAAAACCAATTGAAACAGCAAATTAGAGCTCAAACCACCTACATATTCATGTAACCATCACTTATAACTCCCAGAAAAACTCTAATTAGAGCTCAAACCACCAACACATTCACTTTACTATCATTTAAAACCAAAAACAACTTCATACCAGCTCTGAAGATCATTTCAAACTCTAAATGGACCTTAAAGTGTGTCAAAAAGGACCCTTTGCACCTGAAAAGTCCTGAGAACGAACTCAGAAACCTTCCCCTGCAGACGAAGAGCATGCAACATGTCAGAAAGCTCCAGAACAGTCTTTAATTAAACATATTTAATCCACAATTATCTGTATTTTCTGTGCATTTCCTCTCAAAAAGAGCCGTATTTCCATTTGAAACCCTGCAGAAGTCACCTCACTGGAGGCACGGCGTTATATATAAATATATTTATACATGATGGATATTTTAGCAAAAGGCAATAACTCTAAATCTAACCAACGCCACGGAAATCAGATTTGACCCCCGCCTTAAAGAGAAGTCTTATATGTATAAAAACAGAGGGGGATTTAATCCTCGGAGACGAAGGGAACGACACATGCATCAATATTTTCTGAATACTGCTTATTACCCACAATCCCCGGGACGGCTTAATGTGCAGACAGATGCACGCTGTCACAGGAAATACAAACGCTCATCTGAATCTATTAACCAGGCAGCCACACACACACACACACACACACACACACACACACACACACACACACACACACACACACACACACACACACACACACACACACACACAGGTATCTGAGGAGGGGGGTCAGGACAGGAATAACTGCATATTAATTAGAGAAATTAATCGCACTACTAGTTGTAGAATAACATTTTCCACGTGTGAAAACAAAGAAACGCTGCAGAATTATTTAGTTTTATATCAGTTAAGACCCCCAAGAAACATCCAATTAGACCTGAAACCTCCCAAATATTAACTTTACTATAATTTAAAACCAATAAAACCATCGAATTAGAGCTCAAACCACCTAAATATTCATGTTTCTATCACTTCTAACTCGCTGTCACAGGAAATACAAACGCTCATCTGAATCTATTAACCAGGCAGCAACACACACACACACACACACACACACACACACACACACCACACACACACACACACACACACACACACACACACACACACACACACACACACACACACACACACACCACACACACACACACACACACACACACACACACACACACACACACACCACACACACACACACACACACACACACACACACACACACACACACACACCAACCTGTCCTCTGCCAGGGGCCGCTTGTTGGCTTTTTAGGGGCCAAGAAGTCCCGGTGCCAGAGCTTTATTCCCCCCTCTTCACGGGGACGTTTGATTGGAGCACCTGGGTCCATCCAGTGCTTCTCGTTATACCAACACAGCCCTATTTCCAGAGCCCTCTCACCCCCCTCTGCTGGGAGCTGCTGAATGATAAATGGTCCTATTAGCAGGCCAGATTGTTAAAGTGTGATACAACAACTCCCCCCTCCTCGCTGTAAATAAATATGTGCAAACAACATATTAAAACTCGGCATTAAACGTGTGCTTGGGAAGTGCCGGGGATAAATAACATGGCTTCTGACAGGGAGTAAAGGGAGATATATACGAGGGTTCAAGGCCTGAATATTCACTTATCAGCCACATGGCCTCAGGAATAATAATAATGCATATTACGCCCGTAAGTAATCGCTGTGTCACCGCGCCGCTATCTGATTGGTCGACGGCGTGTTTGTTTAAGATTAAAACACGGGGGAGGAAGAGTTATGGAGGAGGGGAGGTGGGGTTTAGTTTTTATTTTAAGGGCCAGGGGAGATTAAAGAGTCAGGGGCTAGGATTGGAAATGGAGAATGTGTTGAATATACAACGAGTTGGAGCGAGATGAGGTCACAGCGGGGGTCCCGGGGTTTATACTGTCGTGTTCCTGTGTTTAAATAAAGGTTTTATTATCAACTCACCAGAGCAGGTACTCCTTCAGCGATGACTTCGAACTAACTTTGAGATTTCATGAATAAAATACCAAGTAAGTAAGAAAAACTTCAGAGCTGAAACCTCCACCATGCAAAACAATAATAAAAAGCCAATTAAAGCTGAAATCTGTTAAATATTCATTTAAAACCAGGAGAAGCATCCAATTAGAGCCAAACAGTCCGTTTTCTATCATTTAAAACCAAGATAAACACATTTAAAAAGCTCAAACCTCCAGATTCTCTAGTTTTCAATCCATTCAAACCAAGAAAAATCTGCTAATTAGAGCTGAAAATCTCCACAAAATTCAACATCTAAGCAAAAGAAAATATCAAATAAGAGCTGAAACCTATTAAATATGTATTTTACTATCATTTCAAAACCCTACAAACAACTAATTAGAGCCTTCAAAATACGCTGTTTTCTATAATTGTAAACAAAAAAAGCATCAAATTAGAGCTCGAACATTCAAAAATTCAGCTTTCTATCAATTAAAGCCAAAAAACCTGTCAATTAGAGCTCAAACCTCCAGTTTCCCACCACGTCAAACCAAGAAAAGCTGCACATTCTCACATTTAGAGCTTAAACCCCCACATATTTTGCTCAAAACTCATATTTTGCAATGCTTTAAACAGATAATCAGCTGTTTCTGCACACCGCACTGATTCCTGCTGCAGAGAGCACGGGGTAGAGATGCAGCTTTGTTCAAATACACCCGTAACACGTGGATCTCCCCCCGTTAGTGGTACTTCTCCCACTTTGTTCTTTAACGAGTGTCTGTACCTCCGTTACGTCCAAATCTCACGTTCAATTTGCATTTCAAAGTCGAGCCGTCACTCTGCATCTCTGTCGTCTAAAGTCTCTGGAGGTGTGTGAGCCTCGTTATACCAGCTTTCATCACACACACACACACTCTGACATCTATCAACGATATTGTGTGTGTGTGTGTGTGTGTGTGTGTGTGTGTGTGTGTGTGTGTGTGTGTGTGTGTGTGTGTGTGTGTGTGTGTGTGTGTGTGTGTGTGTGTGTGTGTGTCACTGTCATGTTCTGATCAGTGCTACCGCTCACACACTCAACGCTCTTTACACTAAAGCGACCCTAAAAACTGCTTTTTACAGTTTTGTATTTTTAAATGTTCTCATTTCCTCTGAAGGGATCATGACTTTGCTTCTGAAAATATTAGAATATTTATTCAATTTTAATTATTTTTCTAATTCTTTTATTTATCTTGAAAAATGTGGAACTTTTATCACTTTTTAATCTTAAAATATTGGAATTCTTTTAATAAAATAAAGTAGTTTTCTTGCAATTTTCTAATTTAATTTAAATAATTGTATAATATTATTTGATTCAAATGAATACTTCGCATTTTTGCATTGGCTACTTTTACTGTTAACACTTAACATGCAGGACCGTGTCTTCACTTCTTTAAAGTCCGCGGTGTGTTTAGGATTCCTGTCAGCGAGTCGCCTCTGAGGCCCGAGGACCCTCCTCTCTCACATTCATATTTAATGTGTGTGTGTGCGTGTGCGTGTGTGTGTGCGTGTGCGTGTGCATGTGTGTGTGTGTGTGTGCGTGTGTGTGTGTGTGTGTGTGTTACCTGGAGTCTCTGAGGGTTTCTTGTGCAGCTCGGGGAATCCGCTGCCGTCCATCTTGTCCTTCCTCTCCGAGGCTCTCGATGTCTCCATGTCCAAAGTAAAAACGCTCTCTGTGGAAACACAAAGACACGTTATAGAGCTGAGGAAGAGGAAGAGGATGAAGACTCTTCAGCGTTCAGAGCACTCAGAGTTTAAACACACTTCAGTGAAGAACACACACCTTTCAGAGAGGCTGGAAACCCCTTTCTCTCCAATCATCATTACACATTTCCGTAGATCCACTTATACGTGCAGCTCTGCAGGGAATGCACGACATAAAAGTGCATTTTCTAAATATTCTGGATTATTCTTGGAGTGTGTTTGACTTTCTATCCAAAAACAGGGCTCTTTTTTTTGCATTATGAGTTCATTTTCTGATAGTTTTCTATATTAATGTCTTTAAAAAGCGTGGGAGAAATATAGGAGAATTTCCACGGCAGTTCCTCAGAGTCAAAGGAAGTGTGTTTCAACATCTTAAAACCTAAAAGGCCCTAAAATAACAATATAAATACAAAATCTGCACATTTTAAACTGGATTTGATCAGACACAGTTCGTATAAAACTCCTTGTAGTAAAAACTTGAGAAATTATTTTGTATTTGCTTTAAATTATCGAAAAATTCTGACCTTTTTTATTTAAATATTCCAACATTTGACACAAATGCGTATTTTTCGAAATATTCAGGATTTCTTTTATACAAAGTCATTCCATCTATGAAAGGTTAGAACATGTTGAAAATACATTAAATTTAAAACAAAATAAAACAGAGAAAAGCAGCCGTTTAGTTCCAGGTTGTCCCGTCTCCTTCAAACTAAATCTCCGGCTAATTAGTTAATTAATTAACTTAAATTAGGACCAAGATAACGACTCAAATGCAGATTATTGCACAGCTTGTTCAACCCCCTCCTGTTCATCCATTCATAAATCCTGCAGTCTTTAATGTCTCAGCGCTTCTTGTTTATTTTACTAACTCCACCAGAGGGTTCGGGTTAGGGGTCTCTGGGGTCAACGGGGGGTCTTCAGAGTTTATCTGACCTCTCCCCCTGAGTCTCTGACTGTGTTTATCTTCAAAGAGACTTTATTTAAACTGCATTTAAATACAAACACATGAAGGAAGCAGACATTTAAGCCTCTCGGTTATTAAGTCGTAAAAATGATAGAAAACGACCACTTTGTTGATGAAACAAATGCAATGTGATTTAAATAAAGTTCTGAATGCTTTTGACTTCTAGTGGAGTTTTATTTGGAGGATTGAAGTTAGATAAGTTAAATGCATGACTTAACTTGGAGTATTTCTACTTTAAAGGCCATTTTTAATGCAGTATTTTGACTTCTTATTGCATATTTTTACAATTATTGGTATCATATTTATTACATTTAGGTAATTCAAGTGACTTTGCATGGAGAATTCTGACATTTAAAGGAATATTTGTACATGTTTTGAGTCCGTTTTGACTTCTTATTGCATATTCCTACATTTTGGAACAATTTTAAATGCAGAACATGTGTGTCTGGCGTTTCCTCAGGGTTAGTTTCAGCCTCTTTATCTAAAATATATTTAATTTACTATCATTTGATTCTCCAGTAGCTTCCTAACAGTGTCTCTTCACTCACACACAGTTAGCTGTAAAGTCTTTACTACTGAGGATCAATCAGAGCAACAGGTGAAGCATCATGGGAACACACACACGCACACACACACACACACACACACACACACACACACACACACACACACACACACCCTCTGATCTCTCCATCAGTCTGAACATGTGCTGTTCACACGTTAGCCGTTAGCAGCTAGGTGTTAGCTCCTCTGCAGCCTTTTCAAACTACTTTAAAATAACAAACCAAAGTGTGAGTATTTGTGTTTTTCTAAGGAGGTAATATAATGTCAACAGTTCAGAGTCACTCACTGACAGATGTGGAGGAAGTATTTAACGGATTTACTGGAGGAAAAGTAGTAAAAACAAACATTGAAATACTGAGAATGTAAGAGCATTAGCGTTAGCATTAGCGTTAGCATTAGCTCGTTGTGAATGAGAGGCTAACGGCTCGTTAGCATGTCAATAGCTCAGTTAGTGTGTGATTAACTGCCCCCCTCCCTGCAGGATCAACACAATGGTTCATTAGAGGCTAATAGAGACCCTAACAATGATGTTATTTAAGGATACAATAAGCTAAGACCCCCCTCTTTATCTCCATTCATTAAACCAATGGGGGAGATTTCAGGAGAAGTTTTCTGTCTCAAATATTTGACTTTCTGCAGTTTTTCTAGCACGCATCTATGACGTACATTATACATTTTGTGCTTTTCCCAAAAACTAACTATTTACTCTAAATAATACCTTAAATATTCATAATTTTTGACGTTATTCTCCATGCTTTGACACTAATTTGAACATTTATCCAACTTATTTCCTGTGAAATTGTTATAAAAGTATGTTTTTTGCAGTTGAACTTGCAGACTTCATGATTTGCATTGGGAATTGTGGCTTTTTTCTACATGCTTTTACCTGCATTTAATCATTGATTCGTTATTTAGGATAATGTGTTGCACAGTGATCACAAATCAAGTTGTTTTTTTCAGTTTTACTTGCACTAAAATGATGATTAATTGATGCACATTGTGAATGATGACCTTTTATACAGTGTCACAGAAATAGTACCTCCTTTTGCATGCATTTGGATTTATACTGGATTTTCTCTGCACAACTGCACCAAAAATGTCAGTTTTTTGTAGATTTACTTGCATTCACTTATTGATTTCTTAATGCCTATTATAAATTACAATCTTCTTTTAACTTTTTAATAAATGTCACATTGTATTTCCTTCTGGAGGAGCGGCATGAAGCCTTTCTGTGTACGAGGAATCGCTCTGAACTTACGGTGAGTCTCGCAGAACAACACTCTGACACCTTGTTGGTATAAACTTAACACACACACACACACACACACACACACACACACACACAAAGAGGCGGCTGCAGGTGTAGCGGCGTGTGTGTGTGTGTGTGCCTCAGCAGCTGAGTTATTGCAGCCGCTCTGGTGAAGCAAACAAACGAGTGTGTGTCTGCTGTAAAGGTCACACACTGCACCGTAACGTCTCACACACACACACACACACACACACACACACACACACACACACACACACACTTTCTAAGGGCCACTTGCAGGAATTTATGGCGGGGCCTGCACCTATTCTCTGCTGAATAATAGGGATCCCGTAAAGGGAGCTGGGGTCGGGCGAGACTTAAATAGAATACAGCTCCAGCGCTGTTGTTTATAGAGGCTAACATGACATTTGAATTTACACACACACACACACACGCACACACACACACACCTCCTTTAACTCCAGGAGCACGGAGGATATAGTGCCGCTGTCTGTGTGATGGTAATATCCTGCAGCTGATCTCAGACCTGTGACAGCAGTTCACTCTCTGTTAGCTTCATGCTACCTGTGAGGATGCTAACAGCAACTTCTGGTCATGCATTCATTCTTTAACGTCCACTGCATTGTGCAACATCTGACAATATAAAGTAGGATTTTGCTGTGTGTTTGCTAACTTTCCCCACGTTTAAGCAGCACTGTGCACACGTACGCTCCACACCGTTAAATATGTCTTCATGTTTGATTATTTTGGTATCTGACAGTGTGCATGTGCAGCATGAAGGATTATATACAGGAGCTGTTTTTAGGTTGAGATTAACCGGCAACATACTGCAGAAGAATCTACAAAGAACTGTATAAAAGTCTACTGAAACACTTTGGAAAGGCCAGCAAATACTGCAGATCAATGCACAAAATACTGGGGGAAAGGACATAAAACTTTTGTTAAAACCAAATAAATACCTGCAGAAAAAGCCACTAAATATCTAAGAAATATCTAGAAAGAAATCTACAAAATCCTGGAGAAAAATACACAAAATGTATGCTGCTCTGACCTCTGACCTCGCCAAATGTTACGCTGCAGCTCGCTGTGTCTCTCTCACGTCCTCTGCCCCCCCCCACGTCTCCATCCACACCTACAGGAAGTCACCTTTCACTTATCTGCTCATGCTGTCACTCCTGGAGGATTGAACAGTTTAGTCAAATAACAGTTAAGGTGTAATGTTCATATTTAAATCTAAACTGTTCAAAAAAGGTCAAAAACAACTGCAAATGTTTTAAAATACACTGAAAAATACTTTTAAACTCATTTAAAAACGCCTTAAATGTGACATCCAGGTGAGAGAAGAGCATGTAGTCTCTCTGCAGAGGACAGATTCATGTCAGGGTCTTGTTCTCCTGAAAGCAGCAGCCTCTGAAAGCTATGTTTTAACCCCAAAAACCACAGAGCTCCGTACGAAGCTGTGCAGCTTTGTGAAACCAGGGCCTGGAGAGCATCCTGAAACGCATCCTGAAACGCAGGGTGCTGCAGGGCCCGAGAATAAGCATCCTTATATTGGTGTTCAAATATCTCAAATCAATCTTTTAAAAGTCTTGAAACTGTTAAGACTTAAGGAGTAGGGTCTCTCTGTGGTTGCATTGTAATATCTCAAAGTTATCTGACATCTTTGCAAAGAAATGGGTTTTTCTGAAGGTGTTTTGAAGGTCGCGCAGATCTGAGAGTGAAGTTGGTATCATTACAGCACTTCATTTGTCCGCAGACATCATGGAGTTTGTGCTTTAACGTACGGCTGCTCTGCGTGTCCAATTATACCAGCCCTTTTCTACGTAGTGCTGCACAAAGTCCTGCTGAAAAACTAAAACATATCCACTAAAATCAAATCCTACAGAAAGGTCCAGAAGATATTGGAATAAATTATAAATAAATCCACAAAATCCTTTGAGCAGAAAAATATGAGGGATAAATTCTTGAAGATCACGTCAAACAAATTTACTGAGAAGTGTTCTGTCAGACGACACGAGAAACTTCTTCTGACAGAACACACACACACACACACACCACACACACACACACACACACACACACGCACACACACACACACACACACTGAGAATCAAAGGTCCCGTGGTTCCTCTCCTCTGCAGCCGCAGCTCTTTGATGCATCCGTAATTAACTCCTGCAGGACGAGGCCATCACACACACACACACACACACATACATACATACACACACACACACACACACACACACACACACTCTGAAGTGATATCCAAAGAATGATTTTAATTAAATCAATTAAAAAATATATTGAAATTTAGACGGACTGTTTTTTGCAGTATTTGGGACATTAATCAACTTGTATATCTTTTTACCTTTAAAACCAACACCCGTATTAAAACATGACGCTTCAATCAATCGACAAGATCCATAACGCATGCTGAGTTTTTGAATTACAAACTCTTTAAAAAGCAGATTTTGTCTAAAAAACTCCCAAATAATCAGTTTTTCTGAAATAAAATCAGAGAAAAAGCAGCAAATTCTCACAAATAATTAATTATATTGTGATAATTATTGTTTAATATGATTCATAAATGACTTAAAAGATTGGTTTCTGCATGATTTTTAAAGTGTTATCCTGACACGCAGCAGGAGAAAACCGAAAATCTATGAATCAATGAAGTGTTTAATTGATTATATCGGGTGAAAACACAGGGAAATGTCTTGTTTCAGATTCATAAATATGCATATTTAAACTTCATCTGTTTAATAAACTGTTTGTATTTTAAATTAAGGAAATAAGAGCGGCATTTTCAGCGTGCAAATTAATATAAAAAAATATATATTTTTAGTTTCAGTACCTTCTAAATTTAGCAGGTGTGTGTGTGTGTGTGTGTGTGTGTGTGTGTGTGTGTGTGTGTGTGTGTGTGTGTGTGTGTGTGTGTGTGCAGCGCTCGCTCTGTAAACGCAGTGTGTCTGTGTGTGTGTGTGTGTGTGTGTGTGTGTGCGTGTGTTTGCAGTTTTTTTAAACACACTCAGTGGATTTCCTCCTGCCGGCCCCGGGGCCACGGTGTAATTTGGGGGGGGCGGGAGTTGTTGTTCTGTGGGACTTTAGATCCTCTCAGCAGGAGGTCAAACACACACACACACACACACACACACACACACACACACACACACACACGCACACACACACACACACACACAGAGAGAGAGAGGAAGGGGGGTTAAAGTGACATGCATGTCTCAGGTTGGGAAGCCCCCTGTCACCCTGAATAATGTGAACCCCCCACACACACACACACACACACACACACACACACACACACACACACACACACACACACACACACACACACACACACACACACTGCAGGAAGCCTTCATGCTGCAACCGGCCGGTGGAGTTTCAGAACAAAACGCTGCCAGGAAAACATTGTATTGTATTTTATATTAAATCCAAATATGTCACGGCCTTCTCCTGCAGATGCACGCGCTGAACATTTAATTTAAAGAGCTTTCATGTTGTGTATCTGAAGGGCAATCCATGCACGCTGACTCCCTCTGCACATGATTCATCATCAGAGAAATAAAGACAGATTTATAAAATCAAGAGGAGTGTAATAAAGTTGGACCCGTTCGTGCAGCCTCTCGCGGAGCTTCTCAAATATCAGCTTGCAAATTCCAGGAATACCAACGAGAGGAAACCTTTAACAATCCTCTGTTATACAGAAAACACGTTTAAAAGCCTCAGTTTGTAAACTAGAAAAACCTAAAAACCCTCTTTACTGTGTCATGCATGCAGCCTCAGATCACTGGAACAGATCACGTTCATAAAAGTGCATTTCAAAATATGATTAAATTGACAGCTGTTTGAGTCATTTTGCAGAGAAAACACCATAAAAGCCCCTTCTTTTAGCTGTAAATGACTATTTATTGACGCTTTATTTGAGTTTGTTTCACCGCTAACCCGCTGACTCGCACGAGCACATGGCCACACTCACCTCGCGCTCCCCTCAGCTCCTCGCGCTCCTCTCCTCTTTATAAACTTCTTCTTCTTCTTGTTCAAAGTTCCTCAGAGGAACAGAGATCCAGCAGGAGCAGCAGATCCATCCGCAGCGGCAGCAGCGAGTGATGCTGGGGAACTTAGGTCCTCTTTCTGCTCAGAATAAAATAAATACCATAATAATAATAATAATGCACGCGCGGTAAAGTTCACTGATGTGCGCGGGGCTGCAGCGCGAGTCCGGTAAAGTTCAAACAAACATGGCGGAGAGGAAAGAGCGGGTGAAGAAACTTCTCCTGCTCCGGTTCAGGAGTCACTGATGCTGCGGAGCTTTGAGAAATGGGACCCCCTTAACTCCCCCTTAACTCCCCCTCTCTCTCCCCTTAACTCCCCCCTTGAATCCCACTCTCTCTCCCCTTAACTCCCCCTTTCTCTCCCCTTAACTTCCCCTCTCTCTCCCCCTTAATTCCCCCTCTCTCTCTCTTTCTCCGATGTGTGTTAAGGTTGTCCGGTAATGGAACCAGGCTCTATTTAACCCAATCGCATGCGTACTTAGCCATTAATTAAACAACAATAAATAAGTTAATACAGATTGAACATTTTATTTATTTATATGTATTGAAGTCAAATACAATAAAAAAATAAGATAAAAATGATATAATTAAAATGTATTTGTATATATAAGAAGTTAAAAAATATGAAAATACAATAATGATTTTAACAAGAAGTTAAAATAGGGATTTAGGGACCATAAAATGCAAAATAATGCTACTGTATTCTCTCATATAGGCCTAAGTGTTAACATTTAATTAATGCAAGGCAGCTTAATAATAATAATAATAATAATACTTGTATTTATATAGAGCTTTTCCTGGTGCTCAAAGCGCTTAAATTATGCAATAAAACACAATAAAATGACCATAAAGCGTGAAAGTAGGGAACTAAAAGTGACTTTATATAAAACAAGATAGATAGATAGATAGATAGATAGACAGCACATGTACCCGCTGCAGTGTATTTAAAGGTTAATTTGATTTATTTTGAGCATTATTTAACACTTTAAATCTGTGTTTGGTTGGTTTGGGTCACAGTGGCGTTCATTTGAAGTGAAACACTGACACCTCGTGGCAGGGAGAGGGTACTGCACCTCACTGACTTTCATTTACAGGCGATCTTTAATTAATCACTTTTATTCTTATTTTTAAATTTGTATTTAATGTTTTTAAGAAATAATAAAAAATAAATACAAATATATTAATATTTATAAGAATAGTTTCTTATTTAAAAACGTTAACAAAAATGTTTTAAAGTATTATAAGAAGAAATAATAATAAATAAATGTAAAGTTTTAAAGTATTTTCCACTACAATGTGCAAATTCAAATAAAAATGCAAAAAAAATACATAAATAAATGATTAAATACATAAAGTTCAATATTAAATAAAATCAATAGATAGACGTACATTCAGGGTGTTCTTGTCTGATTATATTAGAGTTTTAAAGCAGACACTGACGCACATTATTGTTATTTCTGGCAGTAATTGAACCCCCAGCAGTGACGTAATAAATTAAATTAAATGATAATAAACTTAAATAATAACTGTTAAAGAGGAGCGATGCTATCTCTGCTTCCTCTGACATGTGGAAATGATATAATAATAATATCTTTTAAAAGTGTTGCGTGAGGAATCTTCTCCCAAATCTCGCCACCCGATCCTGAAGACTTCCCCAGAGCCAGAGGGAGACGCTTTATCATTTAATTATCATTTAATTATTATTATTTCAGGTTTAAAGTCTGCAGCAGACACTCATAGTGCCGCAGTGCCTCTGAGCAACAAGCAGCACCTCATAATGTGCTTTATTCACCTTTAATGTATCATCTTTAGTGCAGTTTATGAGTTTTAGGGCGTTTACTACATTTCCCAGAATGCATCACACCGCTGACTGTAGTTCTATTCGACGATAGAGCAAAAGTATAATACACTTTATTCATAATACACTTTTTAATAGAAGAAATGCCTGAAAATATATATAATAAAGACAATTAATTTAGACAGTGCATATATATAGGTACAATAAAAAAACAAGATAATTAGTTTAGGAATTAAATGAGAAGAATAGGAATTATAAACCAAATAATAAAGGTTTTAAATTGTTCAATAATTACACTCACTCACACACACACACACACTCACACACACACACACACACACACACACACACACACACACACACACACACACACACTCACACACACACACACACTCACACACTCACACACACACACAACACACAAACACACACTCACACACACACACACACACACACACACACACACACACACACACACACACACACTCTCACACACACACCACACTCACACACACACACTCACTCACACACACACACACTCACACACACACACACACACACACACACACACACACACACACACACACTCACAACACACACACACACACACAGGAAAATACAATGAAATTATACTAAATGAAACAACGCAAGTCAAAGTGAAAATGTGCATTAAAAATTTAAGTTAAAATAATTAAAATAATACAAAATATTTATATAAAAATAAGTAAGAAATTGCACAAAAAAAATGTATGTAAATTGGATTAAAAAATCAAATTGATAAGTTACATGGAGATAGGAAACACAAATAAACCATAAAATGATTTACATATGCAAATAATCTGTTTTGTTTTTTAAAAATATATTTGACATTTTTGTTGTAAATTCTGTCAGACTTTACAGCTTATCTAATATCTTGATGTCTTCCTCCACATGTGTCTCGTCTGCTTCACACATGTGAGGGAGCTGACCTTTGACCTTTAATATCCGCTTCTCATTTAACCCCGTGACCCCGGATTCTCTGTGAGCTTTTAAACAGGGTTTCTCTGTTTGCTGAGTTCACTGCACACATATTTACCTTCATATATCCATATATCCAAGTATGTTAGAAACATATCAGGATTCAGGTCTTTATTGTCTTTGCAAGAATGGCTGTAGTCATCACACACAGAGCTGCGTGGGACAAATAGTTCCCAGAGTCCTTGATCTGAGGAACTCTGATTTTATGTAAAACGTCTTTGAGCACCAGGAAAAGCGCTATAGAAATCCAAAGTATTATTATTATTATAATTGAACTGCTGCAGCTCCAGCATGGAGGGGTTTGATTAAAGGGACGGGGGACGGGGGACATAATAAAATCAGTGTTCAAATGAGCCATTTGAATATGCAGAGGAACTCAGTCTGAGTTCCAGCTGAAGAGCAGAGATTATCCTGCAGTCAAAAGGCGACTCAGCTTCACTCCTCCACCAGTTTTCTTGCTCAAGTGTCCTTGAGTTAAACTCCCAGAGTCAGAGTCTCAAAAGCCACGTACAACGGTCCAAATGTAAATTCCCGGCGGCTTTAGGGGTCCTGGAAGACGTCATGCTCTGCACAAAGCGGATCAGGCTCTTTGTGCCATCAGGCCTTGCTCTGCAGACGCTCCGCCGGCTGGAGGCCTGTATGGGAGCGCTTGTTTCGGGCGGCTGGACGCACGTGGAACCTCTCCACAACCGGAGACACTTTAACAAAGGCCTTCAGCTTCAGGAGGCTCCATGGTGGGGACAGTCACACTACACTGATCTGAGTCCTGTCACGCAGGTCCCCTCGCGGAGGTCCCCTCGCGGAGGTCCCCTCGCGCAGGTCCTCTCGTGGAGATCCTTTCTCGCAAACAGCCTGTTGCATCTGAGCAGTTACTGGTGTTTGTAGACAGTTTTCCTCGTCCTTACTTTGGCAAACACTCGTTTTTTAGTTTCAGTAAGTCGTGAAATATTGATGGGAAGAATGAAAATGCATTCCCTTCATTTCAGTTTTGGTCTCTTGCGGGTTTCTCAGGTGAAGGAGGTTATCATCTGCAGCTTTCTGCCACTAGAGGGCAGTGCCAGCTGAGGGGAGGAAACTAAACAACAAGACTATGAAGTGACATCTCTTCTTCTTCTTTATTTTAAATCATTATTATCTTTTTCTATCGTTTTGAAGTCTTTTATAATTGATTTTAGTCTTTTTGGGTCATTTTGTAGTCTTTTAGCATCTCTTCATGTCACTGTGTGTGTGTGTGTGTGTGTGTGTGTGTGTGTGTGTGTGTGTGTGTGTGTGTGTGTGTGTGTGTGTGTGTGTGTGTGTGTGTGTGTGTGTGTGTGTGTGTGTGTGTGTGTGTGTGTGTGTGTGTGTGTGTGAGACCTGCATTGAAAGCACATTTGAACCCCTTTTTTTCAGAAAGCGCTGAATATTGTAAATAAACAGCGTTTTCGGAGCGCCTTCATTACATGCTGCTAATCGAGCAGAGGTCAGAGGTCACGGAGGTAATAATATCTCCCTGTGACCTCTGCAGGACGAGGAGGAAATGAGCTTTTCTGATTTCATTTAGACAAAGAGCAGAAATATGTGAGAGGAAAATATCCCCAGGAACCGTTATTAATATTGAATGTGTTATTATGCAGTTTAGCTTCTGCACACTTTGTGAATTATTAATAACATCACAGTTTCAAATATTGATGCTTCATGTCGCTAACAATGAGCCGTGAGAGGAGAGCTGATGAGCCTTTGAGAGAGAACACAGGGAGAGGAAAGTATTCAGAAGAAATGCTCAGTTTAAACCCAAATACTACATGCCCTAAGAAGGTTACAAATACAAACACAAATTACATAAATATAAGAAAATTATTTAAAAAATGTCTAATAAATAAATAGAAATCCTCACATTCACAGCATGGTACTGTACCAGTGTCTTGAAGTGGATTCTAGCAGTTACTGGAAGCCCGTGAAGGGAGCGGAGGAGCGGTGTGGGAACATTGAGGAAGGTTGAAGACCAGACGCACCGCTGCATTCTGGGTGAGCTGCAGAGGTCAGAGGGCACATGCAGGTAGACCAGCCAGGAGGGAGCTGCAGTAGTTTAGGCGTGAGATGATGAGAGACATGAGACTTTTATCTCACCTGAGCCTCAGGTGTTCCTCTCTGCTAAAGGTCAGAGGTCACATGTCCTTGTGCCCTTGGGCAAGGCACCTGTATACCTGCCCATGATGTGAAAAAGAAGTGACTCATGGCAAAAGTACTCACATCCTTTACTCAAGTAGAAGTACACACATCCTTTACTCAAGTAGAAGTACAGATACTCGTGTTTAAAAATACTCTGGTGAAAGTAGAAGTACTGACTAAACTTCTTTACTCAAGTCAAAGTAAAGAACTCTGAAATGTACTTCAGTAAAAAGTACCCATAACTAGCAGCTGTTTTAAAGAGTACCTGACCTCCCTTTATATTAATAGAACAATAATGTCATTGTTAGCTAATGAATGTTTCCATGCTGAACAACGGC
This sequence comes from Trematomus bernacchii, assembly GCF_902827165.1. Classification (NCBI taxonomy): domain Eukaryota; kingdom Metazoa; phylum Chordata; class Actinopteri; order Perciformes; family Nototheniidae; genus Trematomus; species Trematomus bernacchii. Next base: position 335,985 of record NW_022987657.1, read on the forward strand.
AACATGACAACGTTTTCATTGGTCCCTCTTCTTTAGAGAAGACCAGGAAATGATGGATACACGGATCGTGTTCAAATCAATAGGCACGCAATGACTCTAAATAATAATGATCACGCCACCAAACACACATTCAAACTAAAGGAACCAGCCTGTTTGGGAAATGTGAGAAGTAGAAAGTACAGGTATTTGTGTTCAACATGTAAGAAGTAGAAAGTACAGGTATTTGGGTTCAACATGTAAGAAGTAGAAAGTACAGGTATTTGAGTTCAACATGTAAGAAGTAGAAAGTACAGGTATTTGTGTTCAACATGTAAGAAGTAGAAAGTACAGGTATTTGTGTTCAACATGTAAGAAGTAGAAAGTACAGGTATTTGTGTTCAACATGTAAGAAGTAGAAAGTACAGGTATTTGGGTTCAACATGTAAGAAGTAGAAAGTACAGGTATTTGAGTTCAACATGTAAGAAGTAGAAAGTACAGGTATTAGTGTTCAACATGTAAGAAGTAGAAAGTACAGGTATTTGTGTTCAACATGTAAGAAGTAGAAAGTACAGGTATTTGGGTTCAACATGTAAGAAGTAGAAAGTACAGGTATTTGTGTTCAACATGTAAGAAGTAGAAGTACAGGTATTTGAGTTCAACATGTAAGAAGTAGAAAGTACAGGTATTTGTGTTCAACATGTAAGAAGTAGAAAGTACAGGTATTTGTGTTCAACATGTAAGAAGTAGAAAGTACAGGTATTTGTGTTCAACATGTGAGAAGTAGAAAGTACAGGTATTTGGGTTCAACATGTAAGAAGTAGAAAGTACAGGTATTTGTGTTCAAAATGTGAGAAGTAGAAAGTACAGGTATTTGGGTTCAACATGTAAGAAGTAGAAAGTACAGGTATTTGTGTTCAACATGTAAGAAGTAGAAAGTACAGGTATTTGTGTTCAACATGTAAGAAGTAGAAAGTACAGGTATTTGTGTTCAAATGTAAGAAGTAGAAAGTACAGGTATTTGTGTTCAACAGTAAGAAGTAGAAAGTACAGGTATTTGTGTTCAACATGTAAGAAGTAGAAAGTACAGGTATTTGTGTTCAACATGTAAGAAGTAGAAAGTACAGGTATTTGTGTTCAACATGTAAGAAGTAGAAAGTACAGGTATTTGTGTTCAAAATGTAAGAAGTAGAAAGTACAGGTATTTGTGTTCAACATGTAAGAAGTAGAAAGTACAGGTATTTGTGTTCAAAATGTAAGAAGTCAAAGTAAAAAGTGGTCAGAAAAGCAAGTAGTGGAGTAAAGTACTGATACCAGAAACATGTACTTGAGTACAGTAACGAAGTATTTGTACTCTAGTGAGACATGAGAATGGGACGTTGGTGGAAAAGTCGTTTTTTGTGAAAGTATTTTATCTGTCTGCGTTCCTGCAGGAGAGGAATCTGAGAAATGTCTCCAATAAATTGTCTCACATCTGTCCGCTCCAGATGTGTCCGAGCCGCGTCCCATAATGCATTGCAGGCCTCTCGGATCAAGGCATTTCCTCTGCACCCCCCCAAACATCCAACCTCAGTTTCATTAAAGCCGACAGAGACGCACCTGAGCGAGGAAATGAGGCCGAGGACACACATTCCTGACTTTGAGAGACAGAAAGATCCCAGAAAAAACACAATATTTGACATTTTTCGACATTTTCTTTTGGGCTGTCAGTCCGAACACTTTGGACCAGTTTCACATTTAGTTCTTCAGGATTTTGGTGACCCCCTCCCTGACCTTTATATAATCTAAATGACATCATACATGCAAGAACGGGATCATCTGATATTGCAGAGAGGACATGGGAATCGATGCATCTTGAGATTTGAGTTATCAGCCTAACATCACATCTAAAGTATATTTAATTTAATATAATATAAGTATCTGCACTCTAAGCTACTATTACATAACAAATTGGGATTGATTTAGTAAATAATTAAGAATAAAAGGTGAGTTATTCCGCAAAGGACATTTAGACGGAAACACAAACTAATATCTTAAAAAATTAAATAAATACATCAAAAGAATAATAATAAAGAATACATATTAATAATAAATAATACAAATTAATTAACTGAATGATCATTTATTTTACAGGCACTTTATTTATTTTCTAATAATTCTAATAAAGGGGAAAATATTGAGTTTAAATCCAAATACCTGCCGAAAACAGGTCACATTTATTGTGCTTTGTAGGGTATCTAGTCAAAAGAATAATATGTAAAGAGGTAAAAACTTAACACCAAATATGATTTAAACTTTGCACAACATTTTATTTACAAGTGCCTTTATCGTTTTAATGTTATTTGCTCTAAAGTATCCCTAAGGTTACAGGTGCCCCCCCCCCCCGAGCCCCCCCGAGGCACACTGCTGACGTCTGTCTTTATTTATCAATGGCTCTCTAGGTGTGTGTGTGTGTGTGTGTGTGTGTGTGTGTGTGTGTGTGTGTGTGTGTGTGTGTGTGTGTGTGTGTGTGTGTGTGTGTGTGTGTGTGTGTGTGTGTGTGTGTGTGTGTGTGTGTAGGTAAAGGTCAGTAGGTTTCCTTTGTGTGTTTTCCCTCATCTTTCCCCTCTGTTCCCACGCCGCCTGCTGATGAATCACCCTCACACACACACACACACACACACACACACACACACACACACACACACACTCTCTCTCTCTTTGAAGCCGGTGTATCTCAGACCTCTGATCATCTCCTCTCCAGCCGCTCAACTTCCTGCTGATTTCAGGACGTTTCTCACACCTGCAGAATAGATATAAAAATAAACCACTTTTTGTTCTAAAATCATGAGAAAAAAACCACTACATTTCTGTAAAATCTCCTTCTCACATTCCTGCTTCCCAGAGGAAGAACCCCAAAGACTCTGAGCATCACTAAATGATCAGTTTATTGATTTTGAGTAGGATAAGTTTGACCTTATCTCCGGTTGTGACGTAGGACAGGAAAGGTGGAGGCACCATCACCACCTTTACATTCATTTAACTCCATTATTCAGTTATATTTTACCCCAAAAAGTAAGAAAATCTAACACTTTAAAGACCACCACACTCATGCAGAATGCAAATGTACAAAACCAGTACAGATGTCGTGCAACTGGGAGTAAAAGTGGTACAAATGTCCTGCATTTAAAGAAATATAAAATCATGCAGAATGAATTTAGTTGATTAGAGCTCATTCTAATTAACTCTTAAACTCCTGGCTAATTCAATCTGTAATGTATTTGTATTCATATTTCGTATTCATAATTCAAATCTGCCGAGCAACCAAAGCTTTAAAACATAAAATACATTTCCCATTTTCTGAAGAATAAATGCACAAAGTGTCAAATACCCCACATGTTTTAATTAACTACCTTAAAATAAAAATAAATGCATTGCAAAAACACCCCAAAAGCCCCTTTTTTAAAATACATCTTTGTCTGCACAATAATGACATTTATAATTTCAGTTTTACTTTAAATTCGTTATTTAATGAGGTATTTCTGCACATTTCACCCCGTGGGACCGATCCTCTTCACACCTGTTCCCAGCTTTTGAAACAATGACCCGCCTCTCAGATTAGGATATCACTTTGACCCTCAGAGTGTAAATACAACTCCAGAAGCAGCTCCTGATATCAGCCTCTGACCCTCGAACACCTGCAGCTCTGCACACGGCCCTGAAACTCAGAGAATCCTCCTGCAGCTGCAGAACAGAGCTGTGGACCTCAAAGACCCCCAAAACATCAATATCTGTGTATTTGTACACTTTATTTACATTATTTACACCTCTTCTCCTCACTGTCGTAGTGTTTCAAGTGTTTTCCAAGCCACCAGACTACATTTGTACGTTATTTTGTGTAATTGTGTGACTTTTGGTGCTTTAAAGGGTGTGTTATTATTCACTAAAGTCCCACAATAGCTCATAATAACTTACCAACATTGTTTTGTAGTCTTTTTGTATCATTTTGTAGTCTTTTAGCATCTCTTGTAGTCTGTTAGCATCTCTTGTAGTCTGTTAGCATCTCTTGTAGTCTGTTAGCATCTCTTGTAGTCTGTTAGCATCTCTTGTAGTCTGTTAGCATCTCTTGTAGTCTGTTAGCATCTCTTGTAGTCTTTTGTATCATTTTGTAGTCTGTTAGCATCTCTTGTAGTCTGTTAGCATCTCTTGTAGTCTGTTAGCATCTCTTGTAGTCTGTTAGCATCTCTTGTAGTCCTTCTGTATCATTGTGTAGTCTGTTAGCATCTCTTGTAGTTTTTTATCATTTGTGTAGTCTGTTAGCATCTCTTGTAGTCTTTTGTATCATTTTGTAGTCTGTTAGCATCTCTTGTAGTTTTTGCATCATTGTAGTCTGTTAGCATCTCTTGTAGTCTGTTAGCATCTCTTGTAGTCTGTTAGCATCTCTTGTGGTCTTTTTGTATCATTTGTGTAGTCTGTTAGCATCTCTTGTAGTTTTTGTATCATTGTGTCGTTGTTAGCATCTCTTGTAGTCTGTTAGCATCTTTGTAGTCTGTTAGCATCTCTTGTAGTCCTTTGTATCATTGTGTAGTCTGTTAGCATCTCTTGTAGTCTGTTAGCATCTCTTGTAGTCTGTTAGCATCTCTTGTAGTCCTTCTGTATCATTGTGTAGTCTGTTAGCATCTCTTGTAGTCTGTTAGCATCTCTTGTAGTCTGTTAGCATCTCTTGTAGTCCTTCTGTATCAATGTGTAGTCTGTTAGCATCTCTTGTAGTCTGTTAGCATCTCTTGTAGTCTGTTAGCATCTCTTGTAGTCCTTCTGTATCATTGTGTAGTCTGTTAGCATCTCTTGTAGTCTGTTAGCATCTCTTGTAGTCTGTTAGCATCTCTTGTAGTCCTTCTGTATCATTGTGTAGTCTGTTAGCATCTCTTGTAGTCTGTTAGCATCTCTTGTAGTCTGTTAGCATCTCTTGTAGTCTGTTAGCATCTCTTGTAGTCTGTTAGCATCTCTTGTAGTCTGTTAGCATCTCTTGGTGGTCTTTCTGTATCATTTTGTAGTCTGTTAGCATCTCTTGTAGTCTGTTAGCATCTCTTGTAGTCCTTTTGTATCATTGTGTAGTCTGTTAGCATCTCTTGTAGTCTGTTAGCATCTCTTGTAGTCTGTTAGCATCTCTTGTAGTCTGTTAGCATCTCTTGTAGTCTGTTAGCATCTCTTGTAGTCTGTTAGCATCTCTTGTAGTCCTTCTGTATCATTGTGTAGTCTGTTAGCATCTCTTGTAGTCCTTCTGTATCATTGTGTAGTCTGTTAGCATCTCTTGTAGTCTTTTTGTATCATTTTGTAGTCTGTTAGCATCTCTTGTAGTCTTTTTGTATCATTGTGTAGTCTGTTAGCATCTCTTGTAGTCTGTTAGCATCTCTTGTAGTCTGTTAGCATCTCTTGTGGTCTTTTTGTATCATTTTGTAGTCTGTTAGCATCTCTTGTAGTCTTTTTGTATCATTGTGTAGTCTGTTAGCATCTCTTGTAGTCTGTTAGCATCTCTTGTAGTCTGTTAGCATCTCTTGTAGTCCTTCTGTATCATTGTGTAGTCTGTTAGCATCTCTTGTAGTCTGTTAGCATCTCTTGTAGTCTGTTAGCATCTCTTGTAGTCCTTCTGTATCAATGTGTAGTCTGTTAGCATCTCTTGTAGTCTGTTAGCATCTCTTGTAGTCTGTTAGCATCTCTTGTAGTCCTTCTGTATCATTGTGTAGTCTGTTAGCATCTCTTGTAGTCTGTTAGCATCTCTTGTAGTCTGTTAGCATCTCTTGTAGTCTGTTAGCATCTCTTGTAGTCTGTTAGCATCTCTTGTAGTCCTTCTGTATCATTGTGTAGTCTGTTAGCATCTCTTGGTGGTCTTTCTGTATCATTTTGTAGTCTGTTAGCATCTCTTGTAGTCTGTTAGCATCTCTTGTAGTCCTTTTGTATCATTGTGTAGTCTGTTAGCATCTCTTGTAGTCTGTTAGCATCTCTTGTAGTCTGTTAGCATCTCTTGTAGTCTGTTAGCATCTCTTGTAGTCTGTTAGCATCTCTTGTAGTCTGTTAGCATCTCTTGGTGGTCTTTCTGTATCATTTTGTAGTCTTACAGTTTGTTTAACACACTCCGTCCATGACAGTGTTTTTCACCCTTTCAAAAATAAAAGCATGACGCCACTTTTTAAAGAAGCGAGACCCTGGTGGTCCTTCCTCCTGAAAGTGGTTCAGAGGTAAAAAGTTCACGAGGTCAGAGGTCATGTTCTTCGTAAGAAAAAAAACTGCAATAAACCGAGAAAAACCTCCCGAAAAACACAACGTTTTTAAACCTTTACGATGATTTATACACCGTGAAACACACACATCTTCTCCTCAAGTCCATGTCCAAGTGTGTGTGTGTGTGTGTGTCTGTGTGTCTGTGTGTGTGTGTGTGTGTGTGTGTGTGTGTGTGTGTGTGTGTGTGTGTGTGTCTGTGTGTCTGTGTGTGTGTGTGTGTGTGTGTGTGTGTCTGTGTGTGTGTGTGTGTGTGTGTGTCTGTGTGTGTGTGTGTCTGTGTGTCTGTGTGTGTGTGTGTGTGTGTGTCTGTGTGTGTGTGTGTGTGTGTGTGTCTGTGTGTGTGTGTGTGTGTGTCTGTGTGTGTGTGTGTGTGTGTGTGTCCAAACAAGCCGAGTAACCTGAGATTGTTGACCTGTGGGGGGTTATCGCTCCTGATCTCACGACCAGCCCTCTGACCCCGTGACCTGTGTGTGTGTGTGTGTGTGTGTGTGTGTGTGTGTGTGTGTGTGTGTGTGTGTGTGTGTGTGTGTGTGTGTGTGTGTGTGTGTGTGTGTGTGTGTGTGTGTGTGTGTGTTGTGTGTGTGTTGTGTGTGGGTGGGTGGGTGTTTACTCTGGACTTTTATTAGGCTCTTAACAAGAACAGATCTCTCTTATTCCTCCTCCTCTTCCTCCTCCTCTCCCTCCTCCTCTTCCTCCTCCTCTTCCTCACACCCCATCCCTCAGATGATGATGTTCAGGATTAAAGGAGGTGTCTCTCCTCTCTGTTTGGACGTTTCTGTAAACCCTCTGCCTGTTCCTGAGTGCTGTCGTTAAATAAACTCACACACACTTTGAATATAAACTCTCACACACTTTGAATATAAACTCTCACACACTTTGAATATAAACTCTCACACACTTTGAATATAAACTCTCACACACTTTGAATATAAACTCTCACACACTTTGAATATAAACTCACACACACTTTGAATATAAACTCACACACACAGACACTTCCAGGGGGTACCCTCCACCAAACTCATATTTATAGGCGGGGAAACTCGTGAAAAAAATCCCAAAAATCTGCAGAAATCACCGTCACATTATCACACAATATTACACGACCAAATAAGGACTTCTCCTCCTCTTCCTCCTCTTCCTCCTCTTAACTTTCTGTTAAACCAATTAAAAAAGTAAAGTAAAGTAATGTTAACCGGTCAACAGAGAGAATTAAAGACCAAACAGAAGGGGTCTTTATTTCTTTGATGAATTGGTGCAGAGGTCAAGTTCAGAGGGTGCGTGAGTAGAAATCTCAGCTTATCTCTACAGTGAGACAATGAGGGGGGGGGGGTGTCCATCTGGTACTTAAAGTGTGTGTGTGTGTGTGTGTGTGTGTGTGTGTGTGTGTGTGTGTGTGTGTGTGTGTGTGTGTGTGTGTGTGTGTGTGTGTCTGTCTTTGATCTCCTTCTATGTGGCTGCAGCTCCAGAATAACTCCGTCTGCATGGTGTTTTGTTTTCAAGGAGCACATGACTCGGAGCGAGGAAACATAGTAAGACGTGTGTGTGTGTGTGTGTGTGTGTGTGTGTGTGTGTGTGTGTGTGTGTGTGTGTGTGTGTGTGTGTGTGTGTGTGTGTGTGTGTGTGTGTGTGTGTGTGTGTGTGTGTGTGTGTGTGTGTGTGTGTGTGTGTGTGTGTGTGTGTGTGTGTGTGTGTGTGTGTGTGTAGCTGCAGACAGTCTGGATCTCGTCGTCTTCTCAGGATATTAGTCTCCGCTCGAACATCAGTTTGAGGAATTATCTCTAAATCGTGTTTGATGTTTCCTCGATGTCTTCCATCAACGCTTTGCTCTGCAGAGACGGCACATTTTATTATGTTTGTTTTATATCATTCTGCATCTTAACTCTTCAGAAAAAGCAGATTTAGATTCTGGAGTTTGAGACGTTTCTGTGCAAACTTTCATTTCTGACCTTTATCTGAAACATGAGGGAAACTCACAGTTGAAGTGGATCCAGGCGATCGGTTCTACTTCGATTTTGTCCCAATTTGGCCTCATTTAGTTTGCATTATTAATACTTTTAAATACACATATACAGTATGAGTTCTGTACAATCTGTGGAGTGATCCCCCCCCACTCCACTGATTTATTTCACACTTTAAAGTTATTAAACGTCTCAGAAATGATCCTCCAGATTTGGTGGATTTCCTCCTGAGGACGTTCCTCAGTAATCCTGCAGGAGCACAGTTTCCACAGCTGTTACACACACCATGACGTGCGTGTGTGTGTGTGTGTGCGTGTGTGTGTGTGTGTGTGTGTGTGTGTGTGTGTGTGTGTGTGTGTGTGTGTGGTCACATGTCTGCAGGTTTTTTGGATAGAAAAAATGCAAACCATGAGGTGAAAGAGTTTCTTTTCTTTTGGTGTGCATGCTTTATGAACTCTGTGTGACAGAGGGTGAAAAGAGGTGCACGATATGAAGAAGATTTGCAATAACTAGACTGATATTAAAGTGCTTTCTGCAGCTCTGAGTACGCTGCTAAAATATACCAAGATGCTTCTTAATTACCCCAAAAAGTTCCAAGAAAAACATCCATTTATTTCACAAAATGAACACTTCAATAAAAAAGATTAAAATATATTTAAAGGTGCAGCTTGTCTACTGATTTCCAAAGAATGTTAGAGGGCAGCGTATCAGATGTTTTTAAAGTCAAGGGTTAGAATAAATACCGTTGTGGTTTAATGGCGTGCATCACAAAGAAAGACATTTGGGAAGCCTTCTTTAGAGCAGCTTTCTTTGCATTACCGCAGACTCTCGATGTGATAATCGTGCAAAAGTAGAGGGTTAAAAATGTGCATAATTTAGTTTAAAAATAAGTGTAATATCCTCTGAATTAAAAAAGACAAAAAAAACAACAAAATAAATAATATTTATGATGATTTCTAACTAGAAAAATATGAAAATCCTCTAAAATGAAAGTAAAAATATAGAAAAAAAGCATATAATTTCTATATAAATGCAGGTTTAATTTGATAGGTTTCACGTGCATTATTAATGATTTTAAATATGCATATCGAGCAGTGTTTCTGTGCAGTCTGTGCAGTGATGCAGCCCTAACCCCAGCTCCGACTCCTGGCTGCGCCTCGTCTCCAAAAGGAGGTTTTAAAGCCTGTTCAGAGGAAGCTGCTGCAGCACGGTTTAATCCCAGCTCAGATCTGATGCTTCCTCAATGCCTCCTTTTGTTTTCATTTGGGCTGCTAATTGGTTTACGCTGATCAGCTAATTAAGTGTTTAATCTGCCCTATTGAGGATGAAGAGGATGAAGATCACCTGTGTGCTTTAACTGATATTAAAACACACAATCAGGTTTAACACCAGGCAGGTTGGCTTGATGTCGTGGTGCGTACATGAAGACAAACATGTTATCATTTAGTTTGTGGGAGAAGTGGTTAAATACGTGTAAACTTCTTCCCACCCCTTTTCGGATGTGTAGTTAGAGATAGATAGAGTTAGAGAGAGGAAGATCATTCCAAACATTTCCAAGAAAAGCATCCATTTATTTCACAAAATTAAGATTAAGATTAAAGATTAAAATATATTTAAAGGTGTTCATTTCAAAGAATGTTAGAGGGCAGCATATCAGATGATTTTAAAGTCAAAGTCAACTGGTTTATTTACATCACAAAGAAAGACACGTGCATTTGGGAATTAGCCTTCTTTAGAGTGCAGATCGGTTCTCCAAAATGTGCATCATTTAGTTAAAAATAAGTGTAATATCCTCTGAATTAAAAGAGATACATTTACAAGAAAATAAATAATATTAGTGCTGATTTTTAACTAGAAAAATATAAAAATTCCCCTAAAATTAAAGTGAAAAAGTCGAAAAAAAAAACATCATTTCTGTGATGAATTCATGTTTAATTTCATAGGTTTCACATGCATTTTTTAATACTTTTAAATATGCATATATACCATTATGTATACCCTATAATGCATAACAGTCTGTGGGGTGATCTGCCTCCACGCTGACTGATTTATTTCACACTGTAAAGTTATTATACGTCCCTGAAAGACAGCTGGCCGTCTGATCCCCTCTGATTGGTTTTAGTGGAACACATAAAGCTGATTAGCTCCCAGCGCTAGCCCGCTAACGCATTTCCTCCTGAAGTCTGTTATCACTCAGAAAGAGATGAGCTGCTGAATTACAGCTGAGATGTGATTAGAAAGCCCTCAATTACTGCAGGATAGATCCTTTTCTCTAGTGGAGTACAAATACTTAAGTACATTGTTCTGGTATCAGTACTTTACTCCACTACTTCTTACATGTTGAACCCAAATACCTGTACTTTCTACTTCTTACATGTTGAACCCAAATACCTGAACTTTCTACTTCTTACATGTTGAACCAAATACCTGTACTTTCCTACTTCTTACATGTTGAACCCAAATACCTGTACTTTCTACTTCTTACATGTACTGTACTTTCTACTTCTTACATGTTGAACCCAATACCTGTACTTTCTACTTCTTACATGTTGAACCCAAATACCTGTACTTTCTACTTCTTACATGTTGAAACCCAAATAACCTGTATTTCTACTTCTACATGTTGAACACAAATACCTGTACTTTCTACTTCTTACATGTTGAACCCAAATACCTGTACTTTCTACTTCTTACATGTGAACCCAAATACCTGTACTTTCTACTTCTACATGTTGAACCCAAATACCTGTACTTTCTACTTCTTACATGTTGAACCAAATACCTGTACTTTCTACTTCTTACATGTTGAACCCAATACCTGTACTTTCTACTTCTTACATGTTGAACCCAAATACCTGTACTTTCTACTTCTACATGTTGAACACAATACCTGTACTTTCTACTTCTTACATGTTGAACACAAATACCTGTACTTCTACTTCTTACATGTTTGAACACAAATACTGTACTTTCTACTTCTTACATGTTGAACTCAAATTACCTGTTACTTTCTACTTCTTACATGTTGAACCCAAATACCTGTACTTTCTACTTCTTACATGTTGAACACAAATACCTGTACTTTCTACTTCTTACATGTTGAACACAAATACCTGTACTTTCTACCTTCTTACATGTTGAACCCAAATACCTGTACTTTCTACTTCTTACATGTTGAACCCAAATACCTGTACTTTCTACTTCTTACATGTTGAACCCAAATACCTGTACTTTCTACTTCTTACATGTTGAACCCAAATACCTGTACTTTCTACTTCTTACATGTTGAACACAAATACCTGTACTTTCTACTTCTACATGTTGAACCCAAATACCTGTACTTTCTACTTCTTACATGTTGAACCCAAATACCTGTACTTTCTACTTCTTACATGTTGAACCCAAATACCTGTACTTTCTACTTCTTACATGTTGAACACAAATACCTGTACTTTCTACTTCTTACATGTTGAACACAAATACCTGTACTTTACTTCTTACATGTTGAACACAAATACCTGTACTTTCTACTTCTTACATGTTGAACACAAATACCTGTACTTTCTACTTCTTACATGTTGAACCCAATACCTGTACTTTCTACTTCTTACATGTTGAACCCAAATACCTGTACTTTCTACTTCTTACATGTTGAACCCAAATACCTGTACTTTCTACTTCTTACATGTTGAACCCAAATACCTGTACTTTCTACTTCTTACATGTTGAACCCAAATACCTGTACTTTCTACTTCTTACATGTTGAACACAAATACCTGTACTTTCTACTTCTTACATGTTGAACACAAATACCTGTACTTTCTACTTCTTACATGTTGAACACAAATACCTGTACTTTCTACTTTCTTACATGTTGAACACAAATACCTGTACTTTCTACTTCTTACATGTTGAACTCAAATACCTGTACTTTCTACTTCTTACATGTTGAACCCAAATACCTGTACTTTCTACTTCTTACATGTTGAACCCAAATACCTGTACTTTCTACTTCTTACATGTTGAACCCAAATACCTGTACTTTCTACTTCTTACATGTTGAACTCAAATACCTGTACTTTCTACTTCTTACATGTTGAACCCAAATACCTGTACTTTCTACTTCTTACATGTTGAACACAAATACCTGTACTTTCTACTTCTCACATTTCCCAAACAGGCTGGTTCCTTTAGTCTGAATGTGTGTTTGGTGGCGTGATCATTATTATTTAGAGTCATTGCGTGCCTATTGATTTGAACACGATCCGTGTATCCATCATTTCCTGGTCTTCTCTAAAGAAGAGGGACCAATGAAAACGTTGTCATGTTGCCGTTGTTCAGCATGGAAACATTCATTAGCTAACAATGACATTATTGTTCTATTAATATAAAGGGAGGTCAGGTACTCTTTAAAACAGCTGCTAGTTATGGGTACTTTTTACTGAAGTACATTTCAGAGTTCTTTACTTTCACTTGAGTAAAGAAGTTTAGTCAGTACTTCTACTTTCACCAGAGTATTTTTAAACAGGAGTATCTGTACTTCTACTTGAGTAAAGGATGTGCCATCTCTACTTTTCTGGCCAGTAGCTGGAGGAGTCAGCAGACGCTAGGAATGAACGCTTGCTACTGATTTAAAGTCAATGAACACACTTCATTACAGCATGACATGGAGCCACATGACTCTCATCTAGAGAATATTCCTTGTTACAGATTTGAAGGACTTCTTTATAATCCTGAACGTCACGTATTTGCAGCGTTTGGTTGCTGAATGTTTCCTAAATGCTGCATGTGTTGTCAAGTTGCTGAAGAGGTTTTGGAACATTTGTGTTTTTATATCTGCATCGAAAACAGGGCGATTTTTTCGGATTTTGAATCTTCCAAACAGCTGTGGTCAAAAGTCATAAATCTCCTGAACGCTTTGAGCTATTGGAGCCACATTTGGTGGGCATGTGTAGATAATGTGTTTGAGCAATCAGAACCAATCCCTAGCCCTTGGATCCATAGGTCACCAAATTGATTACCAAACACCCAAGACCACGCTGGGAAAAGTGACTCTATTTAGCTGCTGAATCTGCCTTTTTTTGTGTATGAGTGTCCTTCACACATCTTAAAAACTGATCGTCTGATATATCTCAAACTTGGTGGGTGTATTGTTAGGGATCTTAGGGAGTATAGCATTAAATATGGTGCATGTTGGCCATATGTTGGTGCTACAACAACTAGCTTTATGTATCGGCCTGTACATTTTTGTCCAAATAGTTTTTTTGCTTCTTTTGGGCATTTGTCACCAAATACGGTACAAAACTCTCTGGAAATGTTGTGAACGCTTCATGCTATTGGGACCACATTTGGGGGACATGTGTAGATTTTGTGTCTTAGTAATCAGAACCAATTTGGATCCGTTTGGTCCACAGATGGCGCTGTAAACGCCTTCCTTCTTGGCCACTCTTTGTCTCTCGGGGTCAGCAGGGTTTGATGCCCGCCGCCTCTCAAATGTCTTCAGAAAAACAAACATCTCTATTTTAGTAAGCTGCCTTCTGGAGGAGAGGCTGGCTGAGTGATGTGTGGTGACTGTGAGTGTTATTGTAAAGGATTAAGAGACAGAGGAGGCCTGCTGGAAAGTTACGGAGGTCTTTGAACACCATGTTTATGGACGCATCAGCGGAAAAATGTCCCGCTTTCAAACCATAACTCTGGGTCTGCAGATGTTCACGCTGATGATCATCTGAGCGTCAGGTTCAAAACTTTTCTACTCGTCTTCCTGTGGTCTGAGGTCCTGTTCGTCTCAAAGGGGCCGACATGAAGGGTTCAGTTCCTCTCTGAGTCCCCGCAGACAAAATAAATGTGAAACAGTTTAAGTCGGACACTTCTGGAAGTCTTTAAGGCGGCGTTTTAATCCACGGCCTCACAGCGATCCACATCAGAGGCGTCTCACTGCTCGAGTTACAGAGTGTTTGACATCCACACAGTCCTAATCCCCTCTGAGGAAACTCACACACACACACACACACACACACTGAAGGAATATCGCCTCTCGAGAGATGGGAATATTTGGGAATATTCGCTGACCCTGTGTCGTGTTTCGTCCTCCGCTCATGTTCAGAAAACCCAGAGAAAGAAAGTTTGTCCTCAAACTAAACAGCCGGGGAAAAGGCAGGTATCTGGTGTCCTCACTTAAAAGGTGAAAATGCAGCTCTGCGCCTTCAACAGAGCGCCTTTGTGCCGCGCTTTACAAAAGCCGCCTTCCTTAGACGGAGTTAAAGCAGCGCAGGGTAGAGTTTCCATGTTTCCATCCTCATTGTGTCGCTGCAGGGCTTCAGCGGAAACAAAGCGCGCTGCAGATGTACCGCCAGATATTTATGAAAGTAATCTCAGATCAAAGCTGCACAAAAGTCACTGTGAGGTGTTTGTGACTCTCAGAGGAACATCCTTCAGAGCAGAGAGAGAGAAACTGTTTCCATTGAGAGGAGAAAAGACTCATCCTTTAAATATTGACTCAATGCAATGGGTCCAGGTTCATGTCCTGCAGAGTCAGTAATGCAACAGTTTGATGTTTATCAGCTGCAACAATCTAAGGTTCAAACCCTGCAGAAGTCTCAGACCATCCAATGATCAACGTTTTGAACGGTGCAACAAAGAAAAGGTCCAATATCACCTCGTTTCAAACCCTGCAGCAGTCTGAAAAAAGGTTTAAATCCCTCAAAGACTCAAGTGTTCAAAGAGTCAAGTGTTCGACCGACTAGCGAAGGCTCCGTTTTTCACAACAGTTTGAATTTGTACAAACATTTAAAAGTGAAACTCAGGCAACTTTCCTAGGTTTGGAAAACACCTTAAAAACACCTGAAAACACCTGAAAACTAGACATGCTACTTTAATATGTGTATAATAACATCTGTAAACTTCGCACAGTATCTCCCATTATAGAAATGGTCAGATCAGGAAATCTGTCTTTAAATCTGAGTTTAAAACAAAGGCCTGTGCTACGAAGCTGGTTCAACCTAACCTGGATATGTTGGAGTTAGCCGGTTGGCCCAATCCAAAACATACGCGCTCTGGCTAAGCTGTACTACGACGCTGGTTATCAAGTGGATCGCTCAAGCCAGCCGTGTCCTATCTAGTTAGGTGCGCGTTCACATGAAAGGGGTGGTATTTGGAGCATTCGACCAATCACAAACATGGAGAAGCGTACTGACAGCGCAGCGTCATACTTCCTGAATGAAAAGTGAACTTTAATATTAGTCAAATATGAAGAAGTTAAACTTTAAACATCCATGACTTAAACACTTTACCCAGGATCAAAGCCACATAGCTGCACCTGCAAGGTGAATACAGCTGGTAACAGAAAAAGTGTTTGAATGCGTACATTAACAGTTTTATGAAATCACTGCCCCGTCCAAGACACGATCTGACTTTAATTACATTTGACTCGAGTGTTTCGTCAACTTAATGTGTTGCTTAAAATAATACTTCTGCATCCAGTATGTGACACTGTGAGTGTTGCACGGCCAGATACGGCTCAGCTGACTCAGATAAGGAAATATATGATACATTATGATGTGATATGATATGAATGATAATGGGAGACATCGACGTCTGCACTCACAGTGCCGCGGACTGTACGTAATGTTACTCTGATCCGGTTACTTATGTCGTGGCAGATATTTAAGTAAGCTTTCTTAACGCTAATGTTATAATAGTCAGATTGCTCTGAAGATGGGAGGAGATATTCTATTCATGTTCACGTTCACACAGTCAGTTGATTTTTGCCGGCAGTCTTTCCTGCAACGGCAGTTTTTCTGTATTTCCTCTATCCTGTAATATGACTTGATTGCTTTAAACTCCGCACACGGAGCTCTGATTGGTCAGCAGGCGGTGCTTTCACTGAGTTGATCTCTTAGCCTGCCACCTAACCTGCTCCGGAGCAGGTTTGCCGCTCAGCATAAGTTACCATGGAGATCTAGCCCGCTAAAAAGAGAACCAGCGTCGTAGGACCGGAAAGCCAGAGTTTTCCCTGAAGTCAGCTAAGAGAACATCCGGCTTCGTCGTACAGGCCTCTGATGTGTTGTTAAAGGTGTTGTTAAAGGCGTTGTTAAAGGCGTTGTGAGAATTAAGTGATAAAACCTTTAATGAAAGCTTATCTTTAATCTGATGAGGAGCGTCTGATTTGATCAGCAGGGGCGCCTCACTTTAATTAATCCCCGGGTGGAGTCCAGCGTTGATTTATCGCACGTTGTCGACACCTGTTAGTGTGTTTTATTTATTTCAGCACGTTTCCCACAGCTCTACTGGCTTAAGGAGGATTTTAATTATTCATCATTATTTTATTTGTTTATTAAATGAAGGAACCGATCATTAATTCAAAGCTCTAGTTATGTATGTTATTGTTTTTGTTTTGTATTGACATCAACATGTGACCAGTCTCCTGTGTGCAAACCAATGAGAGTTAATCTTCTGTCTGCTGCAGTGAAACTGATCTGTTTGGAAGTCTGCGCAAAAACAGATTATCCTCCAGACTGATGCTTTCACAACAAAAACAACAAAAAAAAACAAACAAATAAAGCTGTGTGTGTGTGTGTGTGTGTGTGTGTGTGTGTGTGTGTGGTGTGTGTGTGAGTTTTGTGTGTGGGTGTGTGTGTGTGTGTGTGTGTGTGGTGTGAGTGGTGTGTGTGTGTGTGTGTGTGTGTGGTGTGTGTGTGTGTGTGTGTGTGTGTGTGTGTGTGTGTGGTGTGTGGTGTGTGTGTGTGTGTGTGTGTGTGTGTGTGTGTTAAAGACCCCCTGCGTGACAAAAGCCTCGATTGCAGATTTAGATTTTAATCCTCAATTCTGACGAGGAGGAATTTGAGGGTTTTTTCATGACATTTAAGTCAGAATTGAGGTTTAAAATATAATTAGTTAATTCATTTAGTTTGTAAATCACAAGATTGAGTCCTAATTTTGCAAACAAGTCATCATTTTGGGTTGAAATCATGAAATAAAAGCAGTATGTTCCACTAAAATCATAACTTTGGGTTTAATAATGACATTTAAGTCTGGGTTTAACGGCACCATTTTTGATCATAAATCACAAAATCTGTGCAGTCATTGGGGTTCAGATCATATTCAATCAATTAAAGTGATATGTTTCATCTAATCATCATTCAACCCAAAGCTATGTATTCGTTATGTGTTGCACAGTCGGACATAAAAGGGACTTCCAGGCGTGCATTAGTTCAAAACATCATCATCTATCAGAAACCAGCAGGTTCATTAAATACAAAATCAACGTATACATAAAGTGCTTTTGCAATATGGTATTACTGTGGGTCCCTCACCTCACTGATATGAAACACCTCACTGATATGAAACACCTCACTGATATGAAACACCTCACTGATATGAAACACCTCACTGATATGAAACACCTCACTGATATGAAACACCTCACTGATATGAAACACCTCACTGATATGAAACACCTCATGATATGAAACACCTCACTGATATGAAACATCTCACTGATATGAAACACCTCACTGATATGAAACACCTCACTGATATGAAACACCTCACTGATATGAAACACCTCACTGATATGAAACACCTCACTGATATGAAACACCTCACTGATATGAAACACCTCACTGATATGAAACACCTCACTTTCAGTGCAAGATTTGAACCCAAATGATGACTTTTTATGCAAAATATGACTTAATTCTCGTGATTTATATCCAAGAAAATCCAAAATAAACCCCAAAGTTATCATTTAAAACCAAACCAACTCATGTTCTCCCTGCTCTCCCTCCTTCCCTCATGTTCTCCCTGCTCTCCCTCCTTCCCTCATGTTCTCCCTGCTCTCCCTCCTTCCCTCATGTTCTCCTGCTCTCCCTCCTTCCTCGTGTTCTCCCTGCTCTCCCTCCTTCCCTCATGTTCTCCCTGCTCTCCCTCCTTCCTCGTGTTCTCCCTGCTCTCCCTCCTTCCCTCGTGTTCTCCCTGCTCTTCCTCCTTCCCTCATGTTCTCCCTGCTCTCCCTCCTTCCCTCATGTTCTCCCTGCTCTCCCTCCTTCCCTCATGTTCTCCCTGCTCTCCCTCCTTCCCTCGTGTTCTCCCTGCTCTCCCTCCTTCCCTCGTGTTCTCCCTGCTCTCCCTCCTTCCCTCATGTTCTCCCTGCTCTCCCTCCTTCCCTCCCTGCTCTCCCTTTCCCTCATGTCTCCCTGCTCTCCCTCCTTCCCTCATGTTTCCCTGCTCTCTCCCTTTCCCTCATGTTCTCCCTGCTCTCCCTCCTTCCTCATGTTCTCCCTGCTCTCCCCTCCTTCCCTCATGTTCTCCCTGCTCTCCCTCCTTCCCTCATGTTCTCCCTGCTCTCCCCTCCTTCCTCATGTTCTCCCTGCTCTCCTCTTCCCTCATGTTCTCCCTGCTCTCCCTCCTTCCCTCGTGTTCTCCCTGCTCTCCCTCCTTCCCTCGTGTTCTCCCTGCTCTCCCTCCTTCCCTCGTGTTCTCCCTGCTCTCCCTCCTTCCCTCATGTTCTCCCTGCTCTCCCTCCTTCCCTCATGTTCTCCCTCTCCCTCCTTCCCTCATGTTCTCCCTGCTCTCCTCCTTCCCTCATGTTCTCCCTGCTCTCCCTCCTTCCCTCGTGTCCTGCAGAGACCCTTTTCAGTCTCCTTCCCTCGTGTCCTACAGAGACTCTTTTCAGTCTCCTTCCCTCGTGTTCTACAGAGACTCTTTTCAGTCTCCTTCCCTCGTGTCCTACAGAGACTCTTCTCAGTCTCCTTCCCTCGTGTTCTACAGAGACTCTTTTCAGTCTCCTTCCCTCGTGTTCTACAGAGACTCTTTTCAGTCTCCTTCCCTCGTGTTCTGCAGAGACTCTTCTCAGTCTCCTTCCCTCGTGTCCTGCAGAGACTCTTTCCAGTCTCCTTCCCTCGTGTCCTACAGAGACTCTTTCCAGTCTCCTTCCCTCGTGTCCTGCAGAGACTCTTCTCAGTCTCCTTCCCTCGTGTTCTGCAGAGACTCTTTTCAGTCTCCTTCCCTCGTGTTCTGCAGAGACTCTTTTCAGTCTCCTTCCCTCATGTTCTACAGAGACTCTTTTCAGTCTCCTTTCCCTCGTGTCCTGCAGAGACTCTTTTCATCTCCTTCCCTCGTGTCCTACAGAGACTCTTTTCAGTCTCCTTCCCTCGTGTCTACAGAGACTCTTTTCAGTCTCCTTCCCTCGTGTCCTGCAGAGACTCTTTCAGTCTCCTTCCCTCGTGTCCTACAGAGACTCTTTCCAGTCTCCTTCCCTCGTGTTCTGCAGAGACTCTTTTCAGTCTCCTTCCCTCGTGTCCTACAGAGACTCTTTTCAGTCTCCTTCCCTCGTGTTCTACAGAGACTCTTTTCAGTCTCCTTCCCTCGTGTCCTACAGAGACTCTTTTCAGTCTCCTTCCCTCGTGTCCTACAGAGACTCTTTCCAGTCTCCTTCCCTCGTGTCCTACAGAGACTCTTTCCAGTCTCCTTCCCTTGTGTCCTACAGAGACTCTTTTCAGTCTCCTTCCCTCGTGTTCTACAGAGACTCTTTTCAGTCTCCTTCCCTCGTGTTCTGCAGAGACTCTTTTCAGTCTCCTTCCCTCGTGTTCTACAGAGACTCTTTTCAGTCTCCTTCCCTCGTGTCCTGCAGAGACTCTTTTCAGTCTCCTTCCCTCGTGTCCTGCAGAGACTCTTTTCAGTCTCCTTCCCTCGTGTTTACAGAGACTCTTTTCAGTCTCCTTCCCTCGTGTCCTACAGAGACTCTTTTCAGTCTCCTTCCCTCGTGTCCTACAGAGACTCTTTCCAGTCTCCTTCCCTCGTGTCCTACAGAGACTCTTTCCAGTCTCCTTCCCTCGTGTCCTACAGAGACTCTTTTCAGTCTCCTTCCCTCGTGTCTACAGAGACTCTTTCCAGTCTCCTTCCCTCGTGTCCTACAGAGACTCTTTCCAGTCTCCTTCCCTCGTGCCTACAGAGACTCTTTTCAGTCTCCTTCCCTCGTGTTCTACAGAGACTCTTTTCAGTCTCCTTCCCTCGTGTCCTACAGAGATCTTTTCAGTCTCCTTCCCTCGTGTCCTACAGAGACTCTTTCCAGTCTCCTTCCCTCGTGTCCTACAGAGACTCTTTCCAGTCTCCTTCCCTCGTGTCCTACAGAGACTCTTTTCAGTCTCCTTCCCTCGTGTTCTACAGAGACTCTTTTCAGTCTCCTTCCCTCGTGTTCTGCAGAGACTCTTTTCAGTCTCCTTCCCTCGTGTTCTACAGAGACTCTTCCAGTCTCCTTCCCTCGTGTCCTCCAGAGACTCTTTTCAGTCTCCTTCCTCGTGTCCTGCAGAGACTCTTTCAGTCTCCTTCCCTCGTGTTCTACAGAGACTCTTTTCAGTCTCCTTCCCTCGTGTCCTACAGAGACTCTTTTCAGTCTCCTTCCCTCGGTCCTACAGAGACTCTTTCCAGTCTCCTTCCCTCGTGTCCTACAGAGACTCTTTCCAGTCTCCTTCCCTCGTGTCCTACAGAGACTCTTTTCAGTCTCCTTCCCTCGTGTCCTACAGAGACTCTTTCCAGTCTCTTCCCTCGTGTCCTACAGAGACTCTTTCCAGTCTCCTTCCCTCGTGTCCTACAGAGACTCTTTTCAGTCTCCTTCCCTCGTGTTCTACAGAGACTCTTTTCAGTCTCCTTCCTCGTGTCCTACAGAGACTCTTTCCAGTCTCCTTCCCTCGTGTCCTACAGAGACTCTTTCCAGTCTCCTTCCCTCGTGTCTACAGAGACTCTTTTCAGTCTCCTTCCCTCGTGTTCTACAGAGACTCTTTCAGTCTCCTTCCCTCGTGTCCTACAGAGACTCTTTTCAGTCTCCTTCCCTCGTGTCCTACAGAGACTCTTTCCAGTCTCCTTCCCTCGTGTCCTACAGAGACTCTTTCCAGTCTCCTTCCCTCGTGTCCTACAGAGACTCTTTTCAGTCTCCTTCCCTCGTGTTCTACAGAGACTCTTTCCAGTCTCCTTCCCTCGTGTTCTGCAGAGACTCTTTTCAGTCTCCTTCCCTCGTGTTCTACAGAGACTCTTTCCAGTCTCCTTCCCTCGTGTCCTCCAGAGACTTTTTCAGTCTCCTTCCCTCGTGTCCTGCAGAGACTCTTTTCAGTCTCCTTCCCTCGTGTTCTGCAGAGACTCTTTTCAGTCTCCTTCCCTCGTGTCCTACAGAGACTCTTTTCAGTCTCCTTCCCTCGTGTCCTACAGAGACTCTTTTCAGTCTCCTTCCCTCGTGTTCTACAGAGACTCTTTTCAGTCTCCTTCCCTCGTGTTCTACAGAGACTCTTTTCAGTCTCCTTCCCTCGTGTTCTACAGAGACTCTTTTCAGTCTCCTTCCCTCGTGTTCTGCAGAGACTCTTTTCAGTCTCCTTCCCTCGTGTCCTACAGAGACTCTTTCCAGTCTCCTTCCCTCGTGTTCTACAGAGACTCTTTCCAGTCTCCTTCCCTCGTGTTCTACAGAGACTCTTTTCAGTCTCCTTCCCTCGTGTTCTACAGAGACTCTTTTCAGTCTCCTTCCCTCGTGTCTACAGAGACTCTTTTCAGTCTCCTTCCCGTGTCCTACAGAGACTCTTTCCAGTCTCCTTCCCTCGTGTCCTACAGAGACTCTTTCCAGTCTCCTTCCCTCGTGTCCTACAGAGACTCTTTTCAGTCTCCTTCCCTCGTGTCCTACAGAGACTCTTTCCAGTCTCCTTCCCTCGTGTCCTACAGAGACTCTTTCCAGTCTCCTTCCCTCGTGTCCTCTACAGAGACTCTTTTCAGTCTCCTTCCCTCGTGTTCTACAGAGACTCTTTTCAGTCTCCTTCCCTCGTGTCCTACAGAGACCTTTTCAGTCTCCTTCCCTCGTGTCCTACAGAGACTCTTTCCAGCTCCTTCCCTCGTGTCCTACAGAGACTCTTTCCAGTCTCCTTCCCTCGTGTCCTACAGAGACTCTTTTCAGTCTCCTTCCCTCGTGTTCTACAGAGACTCTTTCCAGTCTCCTTCCCTCGTGTTCTGCAGAGACTCTTTTCAGTCTCCTTCCCTCGTGTTCTACAGAGACTCTTTCCAGTCTCCTTCCCTCGTGTCCTCCAGAGACTCTTTTCAGTCTCCTTCCCTCGTGTCCTGCAGAGACTCTTTTCAGTCTCCTTCCCTCGTGTTCTACAGAGACTCTTTTCAGTCTCCTTCCCTCGTGTCCTACAGAGACTCTTTCAGTCTCCTTCCCTCGTGTCTACAGAGACTCTTTCCAGTCTCCTTCCCTCGTGTCCTACAGAGACTCTTTCCAGTCTCTTCCCTCGTGTCCTACAGAGACTCTTTTCAGTCTCCTTCCCTCGTGTCCTACAGAGACTCTTTCCAGTCTCCTTCCCTCGTGTCCTACAGAGACTCTTTCCAGTCTCCTTCCCTCGTGTCCTACAGAGACTTTTCAGTCTCCTTCCTCGTGTTCTACGAGACTCTTTTCAGTCTCCTTCCCTCGTGTCCTACAGAGACTCTTTCCAGTCTCCTTCCCTCGTGTCCTACAGAGACTCTTTCCAGTCTCCTTCCCTCGTGTCCTATAGAGACTCTTTTCAGTCTCCTTCCCTCGTGTTCTACAGAGACTCTTTTCAGTCTCCTTCCCTCGTGTCCTACAGAGACTCTTTCAGTCTCCTTCCCTCGTGTCCTACAGAGACTCTTTCCAGTCTCCTTCCCTCGTGTCCTACAGAGACTCTTTCCAGTCTCCTTCCCTCTGTGTCCTACAGAGACTCTTTTCAGTCTCCTTCCCTCGTGTTCTACAGAGACTCTTTCCAGTCTCCTTCCCTCGTGTTCTGCAGAGACTCTTTTCAGTCTCCTTCCTCGTGTTCTACAGAGACTCTTTCCAGTCTCCTTCCCTCGTGTCCCCAGAGACTCTTTTCAGTCTCCTTCCCTCGTGTCCTGCAGAGACTCTTTTCAGTCTCCTTCCCTCGTGTTCTACAGAGACTCTTTTCAGTCTCCTTCCCTCGTGTCCTACAGAGACTCTTTTCAGTCTCCTTCCCTCGTGTCCTACAGAGACTCTTTCCAGTCTCCTTCCCTCGTGTCCTACAGAGACTCTTTCCAGTCTCCTTCCCTCGTGTCCTACAGAGACTCTTTTCAGTCTCCTTCCCTCGTGTCCTACAGAGACTCTTTCCAGTCTCCTTCCCTCGTGTCCTCAGAGACTCTTTCCAGTCTCCTTCCCTCGTGTCCTACAGAGACTCTTTCCAGTCTCCTTCCCTCGTGTCCTACAGAGACTCTTTTCAGTCTCCTTCCCTCGTGTCTACAGAGACTCTTCCAGTCTCCTTCCCTCGTGTTCTGCAGAGACTCTTTTCAGTCTCCTTCCCTCGTGTCCTACAGAGACTCTTTCCAGTCTCCTTCCCTCGTGTTCTACAGAGACTCTTTCCAGTCTCCTTCCCTCGTGTCCTCCAGAGACTCTTTTCAGTCTCCTTCCCTCGTGTCCTGCAGAGACTCTTTTCAGTCTCCTTCCCTCGTGTTCTACAGAGACTCTTTTCAGTCTCCTTCCCTCGTGTCCTACAGAGACTCTTTTCAGTCTCCTTCCCTCGTGTCCTACAGAGACTCTTTCCAGTCTCCTTCCCTCGTGTCCTACAGAGACTCTTTCCAGTCTCCTTCCCTCGTGTCCTACAGAGACTCTTTTCAGTCTCCTTCCCTCGTGTCCTACAGAGACTCTTTCCAGTCTCCTTCCCTCGTGTCCTACAGAGACTCTTTCCAGTCTCCTTCCCTCGTGTCCTACAGAGACTCTTTTCAGTCTCTTCCCTCGTGTTCTACAGAGACTTTTCAGTCTCCTTCCCTCGTGTCCTACAGAGACTCTTTTCAGTCTCCTTCCCTTCTGACGCTTCTGGAACATCTTCACGGACAGTGACTCTGAGTCTGAACAAAGAGCAGTTTCTATTGTTGACGCTTCATCATATCACTTTTTGCCAATTCCCCCCCCAGCGCCGTGGCCCCTCATTATGATAATTCAGACCCCCCCTGTCTGCACACTTTCCCACAATGCACTCTGTCCCTGCAGCACGCAGCGCCGTGTTCACTAACTGCTGCCTTTGTTCCTGAACTCATCGTCCTCACCCTCTGCTAACGGGACTTTAACAAAGAATTCCCAAACTGGAAAACTGCAGGGAGGCGGAGTTATCGGAGGGAATGGGAAGATTCACTGAGCTTTTTATACTTAAATCTCAACTTTGGCGTGCACGAGAAGTCCCTGAAGTCCTCCAAAACACTTCCAGTCCATGTGAAAGATGAGAATGGCCTAGAATAGAAAACTCTACTACTAATTAAAATATGAAATGGAAACATCCCAATAAAGAAACTTTTAAACAAGAGTTAATACTTTATATCTCAACTTGTGCGTGCATGAAAAGTCCCTGAAGTCCTCCAAAACACTTACATTTAAACACTAAGTCCATGTGAACGATGAAGAGCTTGTTTAGACTTCTCCAACTTTTGCACGGGTAGAAGATCTTAAAGTCCTCCTAAAAACATAAATATAAACACTAGTAACGAGAACTATCAAAGTGCAAGAGGAAGGTCATGTGTTAAAGCTTCCTCTGCTACACTGAGTTAGTAAACCTCCCAAAGAAACGTTTTTAATTAATCACGGATTCTACAAATCCCAGTTTTCTGAAAAAAGTGCGTATTGATTAAATAAAATCTCTCTGAGGCCTGGGACCCACACAAACCTGTGTGTGTGTGTGTGTGTGTGTGTGTGTGTGTGTGTGTGTGTGTGTGTGTGTGTGCGTGTGCGTGTGTGGTGTGTGTGTGTCTAATGAGCACTTGTTGACGTCAGTGAACGCAGCGTTGTGTTAAGTTAAAAGTCTGCATTGTGTGTTTTCCAGGTCACTGCCGACGTGTTTGTTAGAAAGCTCAATTTAAAACAAAGGCTTCTGATTATCCGCTCGTTATGTCGGATTAACTCACTAATTGTGCTTGAGTGTGTGTGTGTTATTATTTGGATAATATTCGCACAAATATCTCTTGATATCAATTTCAATCAATGCAAAACATAGATTCAGTCCAGAATTAACCAAAAAGCATCCGAAATGTTAAGAAATAGTGCAAATGTTGACATTTAAATGTTGGGCTATAAAGGAACTACAGCACGGTCACATGACTTCACGTCACCACCGCTAAGCTAAAGGTGGCTAATGTTGGGCTATAAAGGAACTACAGCACGGTCACATGACTTCACGTCACCACCGCTAAGCTAAAGGAGGCTAATGTGGGCTATAAAGGAACTATAGCACGGTCACATGACTTCACGTCACCACCGCTAAGCTAAAGGCGGCTAATGTTGGGCTGTAAAGGAACTACAGCACGCTCACATGACTTCACGTCACCACCGCTAAGCTAAAGGCGGCTAATGTTGGGCTATAAAGGAACTACAGCACGGTCACATGACTTCACGTCACCACCGCTAAGCTAAAGGTGGCTAATGTTGGGCTATAAAGGAACTACAGCACGGTCACATGACTTCACGTCACCACCGCTAAGCTAAAGGTGGCTAATGTTGGGCTATAAAGGAACTACAGCACGGTCACATGACTTCACGTCACCACCGCTAAGCTAAAGGAGGAAAAATAACAGAATTCTGACAGTCCGTGGAGCACTTGAACGCATCACGTGTTGTGTTTGAGGTCTGGTTGGCTAGAAGAGTGAAGCATGTGTCCGTGGCCTCGTGCTGCACATCACCCCGAAACGCTTCATCTGTCAGAGACCACATCTCTCCTGTGTGTGTGTGTGTGTGTGTGTGTGTGTTGGGGGGGTGGGGGGTCCTGAGAGTGCATGCGCCAGTAATTAATGCAGGTTATTGTGCGTCAGGGTCAGTGCAGAGATTTGAAGGCGTTACTTCTGCCTGAGCGCTCAGATTCACTCTCTGACGCTGATAGGAGCCCAGCGGGGGGCCATAGTGTTTGTGTGTGTGTGTGTGTGTGTGTGTGTGTGTGTGTGTGTGGTGTGTGTGTGTGTGTGTGTGTGTGTGTGTGTGTGTGTGCAGGAGTACATTAAAAAGAAAAGATACATGCACACACACATTATTGTGCTCCCAGTCATGCCATGTCCCATCTCGCAGTGTGAAGCACAGCAGGGGGGCCGTTCGACATCCCCCCCCACAAAGCTCCCTGTGTATGTGTATGTGTGTGTGTGTGTGTACTCTGTGGTTCCCATGTTGCTCCATATTGTCCTGAAGGAGCTTGTTAGTGTCCTCAGTTAGCCTCCTTCTCTCCTGGTCCTTGAACGCATCACGGTTCATCAAGAGTCTATTTGACAGAATGAGATAAGAAGTACTTTATTCAGATTCACAACATTCAAAGGTGTTATCATCATGTGCTCATGACATGTGCTACAACATATTGTACGTGATATAGGCTAAAGGGGCGGGACATCTCTCAGCGGTTGACCAATCAGAACAGAGCAACCAGATGCTTTATAAGTAAATATTACTGATAAGTGACGGACAATAAAATATTTAGATTCTTAATTAATAAAATATTCGCAGTAAATCTCCTTCTTCTTGTTATTTCTTTACTTGAATCTTGTTTAATCCTCTCCTGTCAGTCTGTCAGGTGTCAAAGATGCTTCTTATTCGATTAAAATATTTGCTTTCTTGGTGAAAAACCCAATATTTCATTAGAAATGTCTTGAAGAAATAGTGAAAACAGGTTTATTTATGTCACCAGATGCACATAACATAAGAAAAGAGCCCAAAACATGCATTTAATTACAGTTAATACAAACTGCTTTATTTCTTACCATATTCTCTCTTTTAGAGTCAGTATTTGTAGTTTTTTGGTTGTTTTTGACATTAAACTAATAAAGCAGAACAATTTGAAATTGTTACCTAGATTTTAAATAAATCTCCTTTTTCTTGTAATTATTAGCTTTAATCATGTTTAATCCTCTCCTTGTGATCCGTCAGGTGACAAAGATGCATCTTATTCCATAAAAATATATGCTTTCTTGGTGAAAAACCCGATATTTTATTAAATGTGAAAAGTGAAAACAGGTTTATTTTGTCCTTTAGATGCTCTTATCATACGAACATTGCCCAACATGTCCATTTAATTGCAGTTAAAACCTTCAAATCTGCATGAATTCTTACCATATTTTCACTTTTACCTCAAACTACAGTCAGTATTTGTAGTTTTTGGGTTGTTTCTGTGACGTTAAAGCCCCTCTAATAAAGCAGAATACAGTAATAACGCCCCCCCCCCCCCCCCGCGGTGAGACGGAGGTTTCTCTCTGGTTTTGTGTCTCTGCTACACGCCTCTTTAAATCTTTGTCCTGCTGATCAATGATGGAAATTGTCTCCTTCTTCAGCACAAAGCCTCGTCTTCATCCCTTTGTCCGGGGAACAGAGGTCGGAGCAGTAAACGGTGAAAGTGAAAAAAGAGTGAGTGCTTTTAATTCTGTTTCCCGCTGCATGGCTGCCAATCTTCCCGTCTGATGAATCTGCGGCTAACAGGCGTGACGCCGCGCTTTGTTTCCCGCCCTAAACTCTTTAAAATGACCCTAACTGCCTGGGAATCGCCCTCCGATTATGCATGTGTCGTTAAAAAATGGATATTGGGTTCGAGTTCGATGCCAAATAAGTGCCACGGCCCCCAGACGCAGAGTTAGATATGCATGCCTCGCTGTTGCCGTGGTTAGAAAGGAGGATTGTATTATTTTTTTAGTCTTTGGGAGGGGGGTCCATGAGGAGCGAGGCGTTCGTGGACTTTGCACTCTTTGTTTAAATCAGGAGAGTTTCATCATGTTATAAAAACATCATAGGACTCTTTAAAGTGGAGACACTACATCCTGATATACACCTGAACATCATCAGGAGAGGACTCTTTAAAGTAGAGACACTACATACTGATATACACCTGAACATCAGCAGGTGAGGACTCTTTAAAGTAGAGACACTACATACTGATATACACCTGACATCAGCAGGAGAGGACTCTTTAAAGTGGAGACACTACATACTGATATACACCTGAACATCAGCAGGAGAGGACTCTTTAAAGTAGAGACACTACATACTGATATACACCTGAACATCAGCAGGAGAGGACTCTTTAAAGTAGAGACACTACATCCTGATATACACCTGAACATCAGCAGGAGAGGACTCTTTAAAGTAGAGACACTACATACTGATATACACCTGAACATCAGCAGGAGAGGACTCTTTAAAGTAGAGACACTAACACTGATATACACCTGAACATCAGCAGGAGAGGACTCTTTAAAGTAGAGACACTACATACTGATATACACCTGAACATCAGCAGGAGAGGACTCTTTAAAGTAGAGACACTACATACTGATATACACCTGAACATCAGCAGGAGAGGACTCTTTAAAGTAGAGACACTACATACTGATATACACCTGAACATCAGCAGGAGAGGACTCTTTAAAGTAGAGACACTACATACTGATATACACCTGAACATCAGCAGGAGAGGACTCTTTAAAGTAGAGACACTACATACTGATATACACCTGCACATCAGCAGGAGAGGACTCTTTAAAGTAGAGACACTACATACTGATATACACCTGAACATCAGCAGGAGAGGACTCTTTAAAGTAGAGACACTACATACTGATATACACCTGAACATCAGCAGGAGAGGACTCTTTAAAGTAGAGACACTACATACTGATATACACCTGAACATCAGCAGGAGAGGACTCTTTAAAGTAGAGACACTACATACTGATATACACCTGAACATCAGCAGGAGAGGACTCTTTAAAGTAGAGACAACTACATACTGATATACATCTGAACATCAGCAGGAGAGGACTCTTTAAAGTAGAGACACTACATACTGATATACACCTGAACATCAGCAGGAGAGGACTCTTTAAAGTAGAGACACTACATACTGATATACACCTGAACATCAGCAGGAGAGGACCCTTTAAAGTAGAGACACTACATACTGAATACACCTGAACATCAGCAGGAGAGGACTCTTTAAAGTAGAGACACTACATACTGATAACCACCACACACAACACACACAAACACACACAAACACACACACACCACACACACACACACACACACACACACAACACAACACACACACACAACACACACCACACAGCCTGTTAGTTTCAGCTCTGATTGCAGTTCTCAGGGCGTGAGAGCTTTATTTTGCCGGGGTGAGCAGTGTAGTCTCCAGGAGTCACTGTTTGGTGCCAGTTCGTT
>NW_022987657.1:365455-425455 GCF_902827165.1 Trematomus bernacchii
CACTCGCGCTCCTATTGGCTCGCGCTCCTATTGGCTAGCGCTCCTATTGGCTCGCGCTCCTATTGGCTCGCGCTCCTATTGGCTCGCGCTCCTATTGGCTAGCGCTCCTATTGGCTCGCGCTCCTATTGGCTCGCGCTCCTATTGGCTCGCGCTCCTATTGGCTAGCGCCTATTGGCTCGCGCTCCTATTGGCTAGCGCTCCTATTGGCTCGCGCTCCTATTGGCTCGCGCTCCTATTGGCTAGCGCTCCTATTGGCTAGCGCTCCTATTGGCTAGCGCTCCTATTGGCTCGCGCTCCTATTGGCTAGCGCTCCTATTGGCTAGCGCTCCTATTGGCTAGCGCTCCTACACTGTGGACGTAAAATAAATGTATTTGTACTTTTACTTTTGGTTCTCTAAGTACATTTAGCTGGAAATACTTCTGCAAAAAGAAGAATTTGAACTAATTTAAATTGTAATGGAGTACTTTTAGACTGTGGCATTACTACTTTTACTAAAAAGGGATCTGGATACAAGTAATTATATTAAAGAATTAGATAAATATGACTTATGAGGTCATTCTACAACCTCTTCTTCACAGTATTTCTGCAGAAATCACATTTTCTTCACTTTTAGACGTTTTTCTTTGGATTCTTTCCGATGCATTAAGAAACAATAAGTTCGTATTTAACAGAAAGACTTCCTTGTTATTTTGCACATTAATATTTATATAGTATTCTGGCTAGTCTTTGGTCACATGACGCACAGTGTTTCTGCTAAATCTGACACTTCCTTTCATTTAGAAGTTTTTTCAGGTGATTTCTCGATGCAAGCCGAAGCTAACGGCTACAGAGAAAGTGTTTCCTGCTCGAAAGATGTACATTAATGCAGTTTATCTCAAGAGGCCTGTGAGTGAGTGTGGTGTGTGTGTGTGTGTTGTGGGTGGTGTGTGTGTGTGTGTGTGTGTGTGTGTGTGTGTTGTGTGTGTGTGTGGTGTGTGTGTGTGTGTGGTGTGTGTGTGGTGAGTGTGTGTGTGTGAGTGTGTGTGTAGGGGGGTGCCCTTCATTCATGTGTGTGCAGCCTTTGTGTGGTGGCAGGTGCTTCTAATCCCGCTGCTGTCAGAGGACAAGATGTTTAGACAAGCCCCTGCTTCACACACACACACACACACACACACACACACACACACACACACACACACACACACACACACCCACCTGAAACATGTGATATGATGCAGGCAGAGTCATGGCTGATTATCTGGAGGATTAATCCACTTCATTCTGTCTGAAACTTTATTTAAAAACATGCAGAAATCAATTAGCATTTTGCATCGTTTAGCATTCAGCGCAGGAAGCTTTAATAACAGCTTCTGTTTCAGTTCTCCACTTCAGGAGATCTCATGCCTTTATTTGACAGATTGAAGAAATACTCCTCTCCAAGTTAAATGAGGTCTTTGAACGCCTCAGGATCCACGACTTTCTACGGTGGTGAACGGCCCAAAACTCTTCCAGAGCAAAGCACGGCAGCTTCAGAACACATCCGCAGCTTTTACTGAAATGTGTTTCGGCACATTTGTGTTTTTGTATTTGCATCGTTTCTGAAGCTGCATGTGAGAGTTTGGGACGTTGTTTTGCGACTGTTTGCCACCGTATAAAAGTAAAGAATAGTGTGCATCCTGTGAGGAGAAGTTGCAAAAAAAAAACCCTTAATATTTAATTCATGTTATAGAAATGTCTTTATCAACCAAATAACCCATCATCTTTGGTGGTT
This sequence comes from Trematomus bernacchii, assembly GCF_902827165.1. Classification (NCBI taxonomy): domain Eukaryota; kingdom Metazoa; phylum Chordata; class Actinopteri; order Perciformes; family Nototheniidae; genus Trematomus; species Trematomus bernacchii. Next base: position 367,208 of record NW_022987657.1, read on the forward strand.
AGTCATTTAGTTATCTCAGTGTGTGTGGTGTGGTTGTGTGTGTGTGTGTGTGTGTGTGTGTGTGTGTGTGTGTGTGTGTCAGAGTGTGTCAGAGTGTGTGTGTGTGTGTGTGTGTCAGAGTGTGTCAGAGTGTGTGTGTGTGTGTGTGTGTCAAAGTGTGTCAGAGTGTGTGGGGGTGTGTGTGTGTGTGTGTGTGTCAGAGTGTGTCTGTGTGTGTGTGTGTGTGTGTGTGTCTTCATTGTGTTTCTTGAATTATCTCAGAGTTTAGCCGCGGGCCGCCGCTCTCCCTGAACGGGCAAAGTCAACTCAAATTGGGTTATCGGAGACCTGGGGGCCACCAGGATCCAAAATAAAGCAGCGGCCCCCTTCTTCCCCCCCAAAAATAGACCACCATCGGCAGCAGCAGGAAACCAGGTTAGCGCCCAGAAAAACTTCCCAAGGTTCTGCAGCAGAATCAGAGCGTGTGGCGCGACGGAAAACACAAAGGGAGGTTCTGTTTGGAGGTCAGTGTGTGACCCCTGAGGGCCAAATCAATGGCTTATTATCAGCAGGAACAACGAGATTACACACACACACACACACACACACACAACACACACACACACACACACACACACACACACACACACACACACACACACACACACACACACACACACACACACTCACTCACTCCGAGCGACCTGGAGGTGGAAGTGTTTCTCTAACACTCGGACAATGAAGCCGTCAGGAGAGGAGCTGGAGGGGAGGTCAAGACGGACTGAAAGGCTTGTTCCTCCACACACACATACCCCCACACACACACACATCACACACACCACACACACACACACACACACACACACCACACACACACAACGCACACACACACACACACACGCACACACACACACAACCGATGCTAAGGAGGGGGCAAAATGGAAGCAAATGCCCCCAAAAACTGAAATACAGGGGCCAAAAATGCCAATAATTTGAAGAAATACAGAATATATTTCCTGGTTTTGGCCAAAATCTCAACCCAGCAATGATCTTTTTTAATTGTATTTATTTTCTAACACATTTCTTCAGTTTAATAACAAGTGTGCATGCTCAGAACATCAGCAGGGTTAACTTTGTGGAGGAAATAAACCATGCAATATCCATAAGTCTGCAGGGTCACTAATAATACATGTAATATAATAATTAGCTAACAGTACTTCTGTACACCTGCATAAGTAACATTTTAAACTTGACTTTGACCTGAGACCAGAGTTTATGTACTTTTACTGAAATAAAGTATCCGAGTACTTTTTCCACCTCTAACTTTTGCTATGTAGTTAGCGTAGCAAAGTTAGCAGCCAGTGCTAGGTGCATACTACTCAGATCTTGTACTTGAGTAAAAGTAGAAGCACTCAGATCTTGTACTTGAGTAAAAGTAGTAAATCCAGAATGACCATTTATTTGATTGTGAAACTTCCCTGTGATGCCCCCGCTGATTAATATCTTGATTAAAGTGCAGCAGCCTCAGTGTGTGTGTGTGTGTGTGTGTGTGTGTGTGTGTGTGTGTGTGTGTGTGTGTGTGTGTGAGAGGTACGTGTGTGTGAGGCGTTGTGGGGGATTATAAGGCTGCGGTGTGTTTGCTCGCAGCAGAAACTCATTGTGAGCATCGCGCGGCGGGGGCTCGGGGCCCTGAAAGCTTCTCTGTCCTGCCCCACTGCTTATTGTTGGAAAAATTGTCCCCCCAAAAAAAATTAGCATAGAAGAATCCACAAACGCAAATGACAGCTGCTTAGCTGAAACAAAGGGGGAAATGGCTTTTGGTTGTTCTTGTTATGCTAATGATCTCTGTAGCCTCTGCGCGCCGCCACATGCTAACCATTCACTGCCTGCACTCTGCGCAACATGCTAACCACTCACTGTCTTTACTCTGCTCACCACTCACTGCCTGCACTCTGCGCAACATGCTAACTACTCACTGTCTTTACTCTGCTAACCACTCACTGCCTGCACTCTGCTCACCACTCACTGTCTGCACTCTGCGCAACATGCTAACCACTCACTGTCTGCACTCTGCTCACCAGTGTTGGGCAAGTTACTTCCAAAATGTAATACAGTATATGACTTGTAACTTATTACTGTCTTTTTTAAGTAATAAGTTACATTACAATATTACTGTCTCTGAAATGTAATGAGTTACACTACTTTTATATTACTTTTGAGTTACTTTACCAAAATAACCGCAAAATAATGGCTAGGTATTTTAAATGCTAACATGTAGCTTAGCTCATTATACATCCAGTGAAGGGCGATGTGTAGCATAACAACTGTGTAGGCCATTAAGGCTACTAACAACTTTGATTACACGGCTTAGTTGAATCGATTCTGATTGTAAATTCTTAACACGTGACACGGTGTTGATCCAGAAGTACAGACCGCTGTCAAGAACTATAATGAAGGTTGCTCAGGAGGATCAAGAAAGAGAAAGGAGGTTAAAAGACGGTGCGCTGGACGTCAGATAAATCACCAGAAGAAGACAGAGAGGAAGTAAACAATAACAGGAACACAGAATGAACAACAGAGAGGAAGTAAACAATAACAGGAACACTGAATGAACTACAGAGAGGAAGTAAACAATAACAGGAACACTGAATGAACTACAGAGAGGAAGTAAACAATAACAGGAACACTGAATGAACTACAGAGAGGAAGTAAACAATAACAGGAACACAGAATGAACTACAGAGAGGAAGTAAACAATAACAGAACACAGAATGAACTACAGAGAGGAAGTAAACAATAACAGGAACACTGAATGAACTACAGAGAGGAAGTAAACAATAACAGGAACACAGAATGAACTACAGAGAGGAAGTAAACAATAACAGGAACACTGAATGAACTACAGAGAGGAAGTAAACAATAACAGAACACAGAATGAACTACAGAGAGGAAGTAAACAATAACAGGAACACTGAATGAACTACAGAGAGGAAGTAAACAATAACAGGAACACAGAATGAACTACAGAGAGGAAGTAAACAATACAGAACACTGAATGAACTACAGAGAGGAAGTAAACAATAACAGGAACACAGAATGAACTACAGAGAGGAAGTAAACAATAACAGAACACAGAATGAACTACAGAGAGGAAGTAAACAATAACAGGAACACAGAATGAACTACAGAGAGGAAGTAAACAATAACAGGAACACTGAATGAACTACAGAGAGGAAGTAAACAATAACAGAACACAGAATGAACTACAGAGAGGAAGTAAACAATAACAGAACACAGAATGAACTACAGAGAGGAAGTAAACAATAACAGGAACACAGAATGAACTACAGAGAGGAAGTAAACAATAACAGGAACACTGAATGAACTACAGAGAGGAAGTAAACAATAACAGGAAACACAGAATGAACTACAGAGAGGAAGTAAACAATAACAGAACACAGAATGAACTACAGAGAGAAGGAAGTAAACAATAACAGGAACATGGAAATGAACTACAGAGAGGAAGTAAACAATAACAGGAACACTGAATGAACTACAGAGAGGAAGTAAACAATAACAGGAACACAGAATGAACTACAGAGAGGAAGTAAACAATAACAGGACACAGAATGAACTACAGAGAGGAAGTAAACAATACAGGAACACAGAATGAACTACAGAGAGGAAGTAAACAAATAACAGGAACATGGAATGAACTACAGAGAGGAAGTAAACAATAACAGAAACACGGAATGGACTACAGAGAGGGAAGTAAACAATAACAGAACACAGAATGAACCTACAGAGAGGAAGTAAACAATAACAGGAAACACAGAAAGAACTACAGAGAGGAAGTAAACAATAACAGGAACACTGAATGAACTACAGAGAGGAAGTAAACAATAACAGGAACACGGAATGGACTACAGAGAGGAAGTAAACAATAACAGAACACAGAATGAACTACAGAGAGGAAGTAAACAATAACAGGAACACAGAATGAACTACAGAGAGGAAGTAAACAATAACAGGAACACTGAATGAACTACAGAGAGGAAGTAAACAATAACAGAACACGGAATGGACTACAGAGAGGAAGTAAACAATAACAGAACACAGAATGAACTACAGAGAGGAAGTAAACAATAACAGGAACACAGAATGAACTACAGAGAGGAAGTAAACAATAACAGGAACACGGAATGAACTACAGAGAGGAAGTAAACAATAACAGGAACATGGAATGAACTACAGAGAGGAAGTAAACAATAACAGGAACACAGAATGAACTACAGAGAGGAAGTAAACAATAACAGGAACACTGAATGAACTACAGAGAGGAAGTAAACAATAACAGGAACACTGAATGAACTACAGAGAGGAAGTAAACAATAACAGGAACACTGAATGAACTACAGAGAGGAAGTAAACATAACAGGAACACAGAATGAACTACAGAGAGGAAGAGTAAACAATAACAGAACACAGAATGAACTACAGAGAGGAAGTAAACAATAACAGGAACACAGAATGAACTACAGAGAGGAAGTAAACAATAACAGGAACACTGAATGAAACTACAGAGAGGAATAGTAAAACAATAACAGGAACACAGAATGAACTACAGAGAGGAAGTAAACAATAACAGGAACACTGAATGAACTACAGAGAGGAAGTAAACAATAACAGGAACACAGAATGAACTACAGAGAGGAAGTAAACAATAACAGAACACAGAATGAACTACAGAGAGGAAGTAAACAATAAACAGGAACACAGAATGAACTACAGAGAGGAAGTAAACAATAACAGGAACACTGAATGAACTACAGAGAGGAAGTAAACAATAACAGAACACAGAATGAACTACAGAGAGGAAGTAAACAATAACAGAACACAGAATGAACTACAGAGAGGAAGTAAACAATAACAGGAACACTGAATGAACTACAGAGAGGAAGTAAACAATAACAGGAACACAGAATGAACTACAGAGAGGAAGTAAACAATAACAGAACACAGAATGAACTACAGAGAGGAAGTAAACAATAACAGGAACATGGAATGAACTACAGAGAGGAAGTAAACAATAACAGGAACACTGAATGAACTACAGAGAGGAAGTAAACAATAACAGGAACACAGAATGAACTACAGAGAGGAAGTAAACAATAACAGGACACAGAATGAACTACAGAGAGGAAGTAAACAATAACAGGAACACAGAATGAACTACAGAGAGGAAGTAAACAATAACAGGAACATGGAATGAACTACAGAGAGGAAGTAAACAATAACAGAACACGGAATGGACTACAGAGAGGAAGTAAACAATAACAGAACACAGAATGAACTACAGAGAGGAAGTAAACAATAACAGGAACACAGAATGAACTACAGAGAGGAAGTAAACAATAACAGGAACACTGAATGAACTACAGAGAGGAAGTAAACAATAACGGGAACACGGAATGAGACTACAGAGAGGAAGTAAACAATAACAGAACACAGAATGAACTACAGAGAGGAAGTAAACAATAACAGGACCAACAGAAATGAACTACAGAGAGGAAGTAAACAATAACAGGAACACTGAATGAACTACAGCGAGGAAGTAAACAATAACAGAACCCGGAATGGACTACAGAGAGGAAGTAAAACAATAACAGAACACCAGAATGAACTACAGAGGAGGAAGTAAACAATAACAGGAACACAGAATGAACTACAGAGAGGAAGTAAACAATAACAGGAACACGGAAATGAACTACAGAGAGGAAGTAAGTCAACAATAACCAGGAACACAAGAATGAACTACAGAGAGGAAATAAAAAAAAACAGGAACATGGAATGAACTACAGAGAGGAAGTAAACAATAACAGGAACACTGAATGAACTACAGAGAGGAAGTAAACAATAACAGGAACACAGAATGAACTACAGAGAGGAAGTAAACAATAACAGGAACACTGAATGAACTACAGAGAGGAAGTAAACAATAACAGGAACATGGAATGAACTACAGAGAGGAAGTAAACAATAACAGGAACATGGAATGAACTACAGAGAGGAAGTAAACAATAACAGGAACACAGAATGAACTACAGAGAGGAAGTAAACAATAACAGGAACACTGAATGAACTACAGAGAGGAAGTAAACAATAACAGGAAACACTGAATGAACTACAGAGAGGAAAGTAAACAATAACAGGAACACTGAATGAACTACAGAGAGGAAGTAAACAATAACAGGAACACAGAATGATACTACAGAGAGGAAAGTTAAACAATAACAGAAACACAGGACTGATACCTACCAGAGAGGAAGTAAACAATAACAGGAACACTGGAATGAAACTACAGAGAGGAAGTAAACAATAACAGGAACACAGAATGAACTACAGAGAGGAAAGTAAACAATAACAGGAACACTGAATGAACTACAGAGAGAAGTAAACAATAACAGAACACAGAATGAACTACAGAGAGGAAGTAAACAATAACAGGAACACTGAATGAACTACAGAGAGGAAGTAAACAATAACAGGAACACAGAATGAACTACAGAGAGGAAGTAAAACATAACAGGAACACAGAATGAACTACAGAGAGGAAGTAAACAATAACAGGAACACAGAATGAAACTACAGAGAGAGGAAGTAAACAATAACAGAACACAGAATGAACTACAGAGAGGAAGTAAACAAACAGGAACACAGAATGAACTACAGAGGAAGTAAACAATAACAGGAACACTGAATGAACTACAGAGAGGAAGTAAACAATAACAGAACACAGAATGAACTACAGAGAGGAAGTAAACAATAACAGAACAAGAATGAAACTACAGAGAGAGGAAGTAAACAATAACAGGAACACTGATGAACTACAGAGAGGAAGTAAACAATAACAGGAACACAGAATGAACTACAGAGAGGAAGTAAACAATAACAGAACACAGAATGAACTACAGAGAGGAAGTAAACAATAACAGGAACATGGAATGAACTACAGAGAGGAAGTAAACAATAACAGGAACACTGAATGAACTACAGAGAGGAAGTAAACAATAACAGGAACACAGAATGAACTACAGAGAGGAAGTAAACAATAACAGGACACAGAATGAACTACAGAGAGGAAGTAAACAATAACAGGAACACAGAATGAACTACAGAGAGGAAGTAAACAATAACAGGAACATGGAATGAACTACAGAGAGGAAGTAAACAATAACAGAACACGGAATGGACTACAGAGAGGAAGTAAACAATAACAGAACACAGAATGAACTACAGAGAGGAAGTAAACAATAACAGGAACACAGAATGAACTACAGAGAGGAAGTAAACAATAACAGGAACACTGAATGAACTACAGAGAGGAAGTAAACAATAACGGGAACACGGAATGGACTACAGAGAGGAAGTAAACAATAACAGAACACAGAATGAACTACAGAGAGGAAGTAAACAATAACAGGAACACAGAATGAACTACAGAGAGGAAGTAAACAATAACAGGAACACTGAATGAACTACAGAGAGGAAGTAAACAATAACAGAACACGGAATGGACTACAGAGAGGAAGTAAACAATAACAGAACACAGAATGAACTACAGAGAGGAAGTAAACAATAACAGGAACACAGAATGAACTACAGAGAGGAAGTAAACAATAACAGGAACACGGAATGAACTACAGAGAGGAAGTAAACAATAACAGGAACATGGAATGAACTACAGAGAGGAAGTAAACAATAACAGGAACACAGAATGAACTACAGAGAGGAAGTAAACAATAACAGGAACACTGAATGAACTACAGAGAGGAAGTAAACAATAACAGGAACACTGAATGGACTACAGAGAGGAAGTAAACAACAGGAACACAGAATGAACTACAGAGAGGAAGTAAACAATAACAGAACACAGAATGAACTACAGAGAGGAAGTAAACAATAACAGGAACACAGAATGAACTACAGAGAGGAAGTAAACAATAACAGGAACACAGAATGAACTACAGAGAGGAAGTAAACAATAACAGGAACACAGAATGAACTACAGAGAGGAAGTAAACAATAACAGGAACACAGAATGAACTACAGAGAGGAAGTAAACAATAACAGGAACACTGAATGGACTACAGAGAGGAAGTAAACAATAACAGGAACACAGAATGAACTACAGAGAGGAAGTAAACAATAACAGAACACAGAATGAACTACAGAGAGGAAGTAAACAATAACAGAACACAGAATGAACTACAGAGAGGAAGTAAACAATAACAGGAACACAGAATGAACTACAGAGAGGAAGTAAACAATAACAGGAACACAGAATGAACTACAGAGAGGAAGTAAACAATAACAGGAACACAGAATGAACTACAGAGAGGAAGTAACAATAACAGGAACACAGAATGAACTACAGAGAGGAAGTAAACAATAACAGGAACACAGAATGAACTACAGAGAGGAAGTAAACAATAACAGAACACAGAATGAACTACAGAGAGGAAGTAAACAATAACAGAACACGGAATGAACTACAGAGAGGAAGTAAACAATAACAGAACACAGAATGAACTACAGAGAGGAAGTAAACAATAACAGGACACAGAATGAACTACAGAGAGGAAGTAAACAATAACAGGAACACAGAATGAACTACAGAGAGGAAGTAAACAATAACAGGAACACAGAATGAACTACAGAGAGGAAGTAAACAATAACAGGAACACAGAATGAACTACAGAGAGGAAGTAAACAATAACAGAACACAGAATGAACTACAGAGAGGAAGTAAACAATAACAGGAACACAGAATGAACTACAGAGAGGAAGTAAACAATAACAGGAACATGGAATGAACTACAGAGAGGAAGTAAACAATAACAGGAACACTGAATGGACTACAGAGAGGAAGTAAACAATAACAGGAACACAGAATGAACTACAGAGAGGAAGTAAACAATAACAGGAACACAGAATGAACTACAGAGAGGAAGTAAACAATAACAGGACACAGAATGAACTACAGAGAGGAAATAAACAATAACAGGAACACAGAATGAACTACAGAGAGGAAGTAAACAATAACAGGAACACAGAATGAACTACAGAGAGGAAGTAAACAATAACAGGAACACTGAATGAACTACAGAGAGGAAGTAAACAATAACAGGAACACAGAATGAACTACAGAGAGGAAGTAAACAATAACAGAACACTGAATGAACTACAGAGAGGAAGTAAACAATAACAGAACACTGAATGAACTACAGAGAGGAAGTAAACAATAACAGGAACACAGAATGGACTACAGAGAGGAAGTAAACAATAACAGGAACATGGAATGAACTACAGAGAGGAAGTAAACAATAACAGAACCCAGAATGAACTACAGAGAGGAAGTAAACAATAACAGAACACAGAATGAACTACAGAGAGGAAGTAAACAATAACAGAACACAGAATGAACTACAGAGAGGAAGTAAACAATAACAGAACACTGAATGAACTACAGAGAGGAAGTAAACAATAACAGGAACATGGAATGAACTACAGAGAGGAAGTAAACAATAACAGAACACAGAATGAACTACAGACAGGAAGTAAACAATAACAGAACATGGAATGAACTACAGAGAGGAAGTAAACAATAACAGGAACACTGAATGAACTACAGAGAGGAAGTAAACAATAACAGAACATGGAATGAACTACAGAGAGGAAGTAAACAATAACAGGAACACGGAATGAACTACAGAGAGGAAGTAAACAATAACAGGAACACTGAATGAACTACAGAGAGGAAGTAAACAATAACAGAACACAGAATGAACTACAGAGAGGAAGTAAACAATAACAGGAACACAGAATGAACTACAGAGAGGAAGTAAACAATAACAGAACACAGAATGAACTACAGAGAGGAAGTAAACAATAACAGGAACACTGAATGAACTACAGAGAGGAAGTAAACAATAACGGGAACACGGAATGGACTACAGAGAGGAAGTAAACAATAACAGGAACACAGAATGGACTACAGAGAGGAAGTAAACAATAACAGAACACAGAATGGACTCTGTAGTTTGTTTAGTATGGCCGTGTAGCGGGATAATGTGCAGCGAGGCGGTCCTTATGGGGAAAGGAGCACCCGACAGGCTGATCAGGAACCCGACAGGCTGATCAGGAACCCGACAGGCTGATCAGGGAACCCGACGCGAAGCGGAGGGATCTTGATGAGCCTGAAGGGTAAACACCAGGCTCACTAATCTACCCGCACCATTTTTCTCTGGTGTCGGAATGTCTCGCGATGTTAGTGAATTCTTAAAAAACAAAAAAAACAAACATTTAATTTTGGGTTGAAATGTGTTGTAACTGCTTTACTGAGAATTGTAACGGGTAGTATATTACCCACATTTCATTAGTAATGCGTTACATTACTTCGTTACAGCAAAAAGTAATACATTACTGTAACTCCGTTACTTTTGTAACACGTTACACCACTCACTGTCTTTACTCTGAGACACAGATCTGGTACTTGAGTAAAAGTAGAAGTACTCAGATCTTGTACTTGAGTAAAAGTAGAAGTACTCATATCTTGTACTTGAGTAGAAGTAGAAGTACTCAGGTCTTGTACTTGAGTAAAAGTAGAAGTACTCAGACCTTGTACTTGAGTAACAGTAGAAGTACTCAGATCTTGTACTTGAGTAAAAGTAGAAGTACTCAGGTCTTGTACTTGAGTAAAAGTAGAAGTACTCAGATCTTGTACTAAAGTAAAAGTAGAAGTACTCAGGTCTTGTACTTGAGTAAAAGTAGAAGTACTCAGACCTTGTACTTGAGTAACAGTAGAAGTACTCAGGTCTTGTACTTGAGTAAAGGTAGAAGTACTCAGATCCTGTACTTGAGTAAAAGTAGAAGTACTCAGATCTTGTACTTGAGTAAAAGTAGAAGTACTCAGATCTTGTACTTGAGTAAAAGTAGAAGTACCAGAGTGTAGGAATACTCTGTTACAGTAAAAGTCCTGCATTCAAAATGTTCCTCAAGTAAAGTAGAAAAGTATCATCATCAAAATATAGTAAAAGTAGAGACAGTGAAAGTAGTCATTGTGCAGATTGGTCCATTTCAGAATAATATATATGATATGTTTTATAATGATTGATCATCAAGTGTTCTCAAAGCTGGTAAAGGTGCAGCTAGTTTGAATGACTTTGTATACTGCAGGGTAGCTTGTGGATTTACTCCAGGTGGAACTAAAGTCTGATTTAACACTTGGTTATATTTCACATCATTCATCCAAATGTGTATAACCTTAAAAGCGTCTTCAGACTCTTAGCACCAAACTCCTCCAACTCTTCAGGATTAAACGTCTGATTCTGCAGATGAGTCTCTTGTTTCTGAAATCAGTCTAACTGCTCTCCCTGAGAAAGGCCTGCTCTGGTGTTTAGTATGCTAATGTATTCCTGTGAAACAAAGTGAGCAGTGAAAGGGATTGTGTTTCAGCCTAATGAGCGCAGGATTAATCACGAGACACGTGGAGCCACGCCGCCCTTTTTTTGCACAGAAGTTGGACGTTATCCTGAAAAAGAAACGAAAAGAGGGTCTACAGAAGAAGCTACCCAGTTGCATGATGGGACATGTAGTACCCAGTGTTTTTAAAGCTACCTCAACCTGTGCTACATCTCTGGGGAATATTTCTGAAATCTAAGGAAGAATCTGTTGCATGATGGGACATGTAGTATCAAGTGTTGTTAGAGATACCTCTGCTGTAGAAACCTGTGCTACATCGCTATGGAACCCCTTTAAACATACTATTTCTGAAATCTAAGGAACAATCAGAGTGCATGATGGGACTTGTAGTTTCAAGTGATTTTAAGAAGACAGTTAAGTTTTAATCGGACACAACTTTCAGCATTTATGAACTGGTGCTTCTCCTTCATTTCCTTTGCCATTAACTGTCCACAGATCTTCCCAGTTGCATTATGCCAGTTGCATGATGGGACATGTAGTCTCCAGTGTTTTTTAGACTCTCAGGTCTTTGTGTTCGGTGCATGGAGCCGGCGTTTGGTATTCCCGGCACAGAAACTCCTGCCCTGCCATCCTGATTCTCCCCCCCTGCTTTTCCAACTCAATCTGCACCAAAGACCCTCCTCTAAAACACTTCTGCTGACCAGAGGACATGCTGTTACTCATGTTCACCTGAAAATCAGAGTTTTGGGGATACTTTTACAGACATTTTGAAGCTAAAATCTGTTTTATTTTACCAAAGCAATAGTTTGCATTATAAGTAGGGGCTTCAACTAAAGTAAAGTCTATGAAAATGTTCATTAATACAGCAGATGTGCATGCTTAAGGTCTGCATTAACGTTAAAAACTCAATAAAACAAGTGTGTGTGTGTGTGTGTGTGTGTGTGTGTGTGTGTGTGTGTGTGTGTGTGTGTGTGTGTGTGTGTGTGTGTGTGTTACATAAATGAACCGTTTTATGTATTATTTAAAATAAGCTGATTTGAAAGTAGGTTACATGTTGTTCTATGGAGCAAATATTAGAGACTGAGCCCAAAAATGTTGAAAAAAGCTAACTTATTCTTCAAATGTATGCAAATAACGTGCAGTTTATTTGCTGAATTTAAACTTATTTGGTATCTTTGGAAACTTCATAATCTCTGCTAGACTTTAGAGTAATGCTATGGGTTTAAACAAACTTTATAATGACTTAATGAAGGTTTTAATGCATGAAGTGGTGCAGTTTCATGCTGATACCTACAGTATAAGTGTCTTAAATTACGTTAAAACATCGATTTTCTATTCCAAAACTGCTGAAATGATCCCACAGGAACACACGACATTCATATACCTGCTAAATCTATTTAAAGCATTATTTATTGTGTTATTCCCACTAACCCGGCACTGTAAAGCCACCCTCTGAGCTCCTCCTGTAACAACAGATAAGCTCCTGAGTGTGTGGCGATCGCAAAAATAATTCAACACCAAATCCACCTTAAGACCATAATGGCGTTCTGTAACCCGGCACAAATTCCCCCAAAGCCTCTTAATCACACCCGTTGTACGGTTTCAAGAGATGAAGTCATGGCGGGAGATTAGCTGCTGACCCGCGATGCCTTCACATGCCGGCGGGAAACGCAGGAAAAATCCAAACCAGGTGTCTCAGGGACGGAAAACAAAGCTGTAACAAGGCGGATTAAAAATGCAAAAAGTACACGAGGACTGAGGAAGGCAGAAAGCAGCGGGGGGTCATCGAGTGCGTCTTCAACTACGTTCGAGTCCCTGGACGACTTTTAATGCAGAACAGAAGTGCAGAAAGTACGCTCAGTCTGCAGCTCTCTGTTTACACCCAGAGACATGCACTTTATAGCTTATTTTCCACTGAAATTAGGACATACATCCACTAAAAATAACCTATAATCTCCTTTCCTCTGTCTTGCAACCTTGACCGTTTCCCACGCTGTGTTTGTTTGGTAATTTACTGAAAAGACACGATGGAAACGTCCAAAAAGACACGATGGAAACGTCCACAAAGACACGATGGAAACGTCCAAAAAGACACAATGGAAACGTCCACAAAGACGCGATGGAAACGTCCAAAAAGACACAATGGAAACGTCCACAAAGACGTGATGGAAACGTCCACAAAGACACGATGGAAACGTCCACAAAGACACGATGGAAACGTCCACAAAGACACGATGGAAACGTCCAAAAAGACACAATGGAAACGTCCACAAAGACGTGATGGAAACGTCCACAAAGACGCGATGGAAACGTCCAAAAAGACACAATGGAAACGTCCACAAAGACGTGATGGAAACGTCCACAAAGACACGATGGAAACGTCCACAAAGACACGATGGAAACGTCCACAAAGACACGACGGAAACGTCCACAAAGACGCGATGGAAACGTCCACAAAGACACGATGGAAACGTCCACAAAGACACGATGGAAACGTCCACAAAGACACGATGGAAACGTCCACAAAGACACGATGGAAACGTCCACAAAGATGCGACGGAAACGTCCACAAAGACACGATGGAAACGTCCACAAAGACACGATGGAAACGTCCACAAAGACACGATGGAAACGTCCACAAAGACACGACGGAAACGTCCAAAAAGACACGATGGAAACGTCCACAAAGACACGATGGAAACGTCCAAAAAGACACGATGGAAACGTCCACAAAGACACGATGGAAACGTCCACAAAGACACGACGGAAACGTCCAAAAAGACGCGATGGAAACGTCCAAAAAGACACGATGGAAACGTCCAAAAAGACACGATGGAAACGTCCACAAAGACACGATGGAAACGTCCAAAAAGACGCGATGGAAACGTCCAAAAAGACACGATGGAAACGTCCAAAAAGACACGATGGAAACGTCCACAAAGACACGACGGAAACGTCCAAAAAGACACGATGGAAACGTCCACAAAGACACGATGGAAACGTCCAAAAAGACACGATGGAAACGTCCACAAAGACACGATGGAAACGTCCACAAAGACACGACGGAAACGTCCAAAAAGACGCGATGGAAACGTCCACAAAGACACGATGGAAACGTCCAAAAAGACACGATGGAAACGTCCACAAAGACACGACGGAAACGTCCACAAAGACACGACGGAAACGTCCAAAAAGACACGATGGAAACGTCCACGGAAACGTCCACAAAGACGCGATGGAAACGTCCACAAAGACACGATGGAAACGTCCACAAAGACACGATGGAAACGTCCACAAAGACGCGACGGAAACGTCCACAAAGACACGATGGAAACGTCCAAAAAGACGCGATGGAAACGTCCACAAAGACGCGACGGAAATGTCCACAAAGACGCGACGGAAACGTCCACAAAGACGCGACGGAAACGTCCACAAAGACGCGACGGAAACGTCCACAACGGAAACGTCCACAAAGACACGACGGAAACGTCCACAACGGAAACGTCCACGAAGACACGACGGAAACGTCCACAAACTAAAATCGAGGCTCAAAAAGCAAAGTGAACAAACCAATGGGTGACTCTTCCCACTAAGTGTATTTTTCACACTGATCATTAGAGGATAAATGTTATTTAGGCTCCCATCGTGACTCTAAATCTAACTTTATTTAGTTATTTAAGTCCTCATCTGTTTGGACGAATCAAAACGGCTGAATGAAATGCTAAATATTCCATTTTATGTGAAAGAAATGTCCGAAAAATGACCATAAAATCATACTTTGACCAGTTTTCAAGATACAAACCTGATGCATTTCGGCTTTAAACTCATCCTTGTGACTTCAATCTGACTCGGTACCAAGTCTGTAGCTTTTTACTTTTTATCTATCAATTAATTTGCATCCAAACTTGAATTTTCTATGATTTCTCCTCAATGTTCCACTTGTTTCTGACTCTGTTCAGTTGCCGTTTGATATCAGAAGAGATTTATTGGATGTTTTCTGAATGATTGCAGGTGTTTCTCTGACCCTGGTTCCCACAAGTCCCACAAAAGAGTTTCGCATCAAAAGAAAACTTGAATTTTCTATGATTTTTGGTCAATTTTCCGCCTCGTCTCCAATGCATTCAGAGCCTTTTTACTGGGAGATATCAAAGGAGATTTATTGGACGTTTAATGAATGATTCCAGGTGTTTTACTGACCCTGGTTCCCACAGATTTATAGCCTTAAAATGTCTTGTTTAGCACTTAGATCAACCCTTAACTGTTCAGAAAACCAACATTGGGACCACCAATGCTTTGAATCTAGTCTGTTTACGGTAACTTTTGAAGAGTTTTGCCTAAAAAAACAAGATATTTCTGTCATTTTTGGTCCATTTTCCGCCTTCCTCCAATATACTCAGTCCCTTTTGGCCGGGAAATATCAAAATACATTTATTAAACATTAAATGATGGACCCTGGTTCCTTAAAATCCCCAAAATCAGAGTTTTGCATTAAAACAATTTGAATATTCTTAGATTATCCGTACATTTTCCGCCTCCAATATACTCAGTCCCTTTTTGCTGGGAAACATCAATAGACAGGTATTAGACATTATATTATTGACTCTGGTTCCTACAAATCAGAGTTTTGCATAAAAAAAACATGAATTATCTGTCATTTTCGGTCAGTTTTCCGCCTTGTATATAATCTAATATATTCAGTTCCTTTTTGCTGGGAAAGAGATGTATTAGACATTAAATTATTCACTTGAATTTTCGGTCATTTTCTATCAATTTTCCGCCTTGTTTCTGATCTAACGTGTCTCCGTTTGCAGTGAGATATGAGAGGAGATGAGTGAATGTTTCCAGGTGTTTCTCTGACCCTGGTTCCCACTGATCTAACCCCAGATCAGGGTCCTCTGGTCCCCTAACAACAGCTCAGTGTGACCCCCGAGGGCCCCAAATCTGCAGAACTAATGACAAGAAATATATTCCCCGCCCTCTGCTTTAACCCTTTATCAACAACCTGCTGCAGGGAGATTAAATCAGGGGCTCCGACTCAATCAGGGACAAACTATACAACAAATCTATAAATAAACAACAACAAGTCCAAATGGGAGAAGATGTAAGACACTAATACTATATATCAGCTTGAAACTGCAACACGTCATGCATTCAAACCTTCATGAAGTCATTTTAAAGTTTGTTTTAACCCATAGCATTACTGAAGATTCATCTCACTATTATGTGTGATTCTGATTCTGAAATGTGAGAAAATGTAAGACACTAATACTGTAGATATCAGCATGAAGTCCTTTTAAAGTTTGCGTTAACCCATAGCATTACTGTAGATTCTAGCAGAGATTATGACGTTTCCAAAAATACCAAATAAGTCTAAATTCAGCAGAAAAAACTACACGTTATTTGTGTACATTTGAAGAAAATTTTAGCTTTTGTCAAAACATTTCGACTCAGATCTTTGCTAATTATCTAAAATATTTGCTCCATATTTTGTCTAAAAACAGCATAATAAGCTATAAATAAACAACAAGTCCAAATGTGACCTTTGTTTTAGGGCAAATATTGAGAAAATCTTGTTACAAAACCTTATGAACAACCAGACATTTCTTACAATAATTAAGTGCAATTTCAACATTTGTATGCCTCTGTAGATTATTTAAATATCTCACAGATTAAATAAGCTGTATTATGAAGGTTTTAAAGCAGGACTTTCACTTGTAATTTAGTATTTATGAGTTTATTTCACTAACTTTGACGCCTCAATTGACCATAAATCACCTTATCTACAGTATTAGTGTCTTAATTAACGTTAAAAACTCCGAATTTTCTTCCAAAACTGAAATCACCATCGACTTTTTTGTCAATAATGTCATGAGCACCATTGTGTTTTTTTAAACCAATCATCTCTCAGGGGGGCGTGGCCAGTTGCAGCTCATTAGCATTTAAAGCTACAGACACACAATCAGCAGTTTTTGGAACAGGGCTGAAACAGAGGGGATTATGGGAAGGCATTTGGTGGTTCAGCCAATCAGAGACGGGCTCTGTATACACATGGTTTGTTAAAGAGGAGAATAACGGATGTGCGTCCTATAAATTCCCGTCAGTCACTCAGAGGAAACTAATTGGGGATTTCCCAAGAAGCCATTGGTGCGTTTCTCTGCCACTTGCTGCCCTACTTTCTGACAAAGAGAGGAGGGTTTTTTTGTTTGTTTTCCTGAAGTCATCGTGCTCGAACGCTCCCGAGATCCTGACCTAGAAACACGGATCAGCGTCAGATTAAACAGGAAAATAGCAGCTTGCTCACTGTACTCATTATGAGACTCGTGAATATCCAGGAGTGCACGTCACTGAATATTCTGATGAGCACTCCTCCTCCTCCTCTTCCTCCTTCTCCTCCTCCTCCTCCTTCTTCTTCTCCTCCTCATGCATATTCATGGTGTTCAGTTGGAGGCAGTGATCCAGCAGAGGCTTACCAACCGTCTGCAGCGTTTAGCAGCACAAAGCACGGAGAAAACACAACATGCGTTACATCACCGCCGCAATGTGCCCTGAATGGAAACTAAATGTGTTTAATTATAAAGTTTAAACATTCATTTTGAAGCAGAAGGAGATAATGCATGTCGTTCTTCTGACTTTGCTTTGTAAAATAACCCCCAAAACGTTTGAACATATAGTTTTTTTACTAAATGCATCTTGTATTAATGTCTCGAGATACAGATAAAGTCAATTAAATGCAATTAAATTCACAATATCATCCATAAAATCCATCGTTAACATGAGAGAAATGCCATCAAATTCAGTGTTGTGTCTCTTTGTAGTCCTTAGTGTCTCTCTGTAGTCCTTAATGTCTCTTTGTAGTCCTTAGTGTCTCTCTGTAGTCCTTAATGTCTCTTTGTAGTCCTTAGTGTCTCTCTGTAGTCCTTAGTGTCTCTCTGTAGTCCTTAGTGTCTCTCTGTAGTCCTTAATGTCTCTTTGTAGTCCTTAGTGTCTCTCTGTAGTCCTTAGTGTCTCTCTGTAGTCCTTAATGTCTCTTTGTAGTCCTTAGTGTCTCTTTGTAGTCCTTAGTGTCTCTTTGTAGACCTTAGTGTCTCTTTGTAGTCCTTAGTGTCTCTCTGTAGTCCTTAGTGTCTCTCTGTAGTCCTTAGTGTCTCTCTGTAGTCCTTAGTGTCTTTCTGTAGTCCTCTAGTGTCTCTCTGTAGTCCTCTAGTGTCTCTCTGTAGTCCTTTAGTGTCTCTTTGTAGACCTCTAGTGTCTCTCTGTAGTCCTTTAGTGTCTCTTTGTAGACCTTAGTGTCTCTCTGTAGTCCTTAGTGTCTCTCTGTAGACCTTAGTGTCTCTTTGTAGTCCTTAGTGTCTCTTTGTAGTCCTTAGTGTCTCTTTGTAGTCCTTAGTGTCTCTCTGTAGTCCTCTAGTGTCTCTCTGTAGTCCTCTAGTAACTCTTTGTAGTCCTTAGTGTCTCTTTGTAGTCCTCTAGTGTCTCTTTGTAGTCCTCTAGTGTCTCTCTGTAGTCCTTAGTGTCTCTCTGTAGTCCTTAGTGTCTCTTTGTAGTCCTTAGTGTCTCTCTGTAGTCCTTTAGTGTCTCTTTGTAGAACTTAGTGTCTCTCTGTAGTCCTTAGTGTCTCTTTGTAGTCCTTAGTGTCTCTCTGTAGTCCTCTAGTGTCTCTCTGTAGTCCTTAGTGTCTCTCTGTAGTCCTTTAGTGTCTCTTTGTAGACCTTAGTGTCTCTCTGTAGTCCTTAGTGTCTCTCTGTAGTCCTTTAGTGTCTCTTTGTAGACCTTAGTGTCTCTCTGTAGTCCTCTAGTGTCTCTCTGTAGTCCTTAGTGTCTCTCTGTAGTCCTTTAGTGTCTCTTTGTAGACCTTAGTGTCTCTCTGTAGTCCTTAGTGTCTCTTTGTAGTCCTTAGTGTCTCTTTGTAGTCCTCTAGTGTCTCTCTGTAGTCCTCTAGTGTCTCTCTGTAGTCCTTTAGTGTCTCTTTGTAGTCCTCTAGTGTCTCTCTGTAGTCCTTAGTGTCTCTCTGTAGTCCTTAGTGTCTCTCTGTAGTCCTTTAGTGTCTCTTTGTAGACCTTAGTGTCTCTCTGTAGTCCTTAGTGTCTCTCTGTAGTCCTCTAGTGTCTCTCTGTAGTCCTCTAGTGTCTCTCTGTAGTCCTTTAGTGTCTCTTTGTAGACCTTAGTGTCTCTCTGTAGTCCTTAGTGTCTCTTTGTAGTCCTTAGTGTCTCTTTGTAGTCCTTAGTGTCTCTCTGTAGTCCTTAGTGTCTCTTTGTAGTCCTTAGTGTCTCTTTGTAGTCCTTAGTGTCTCTCTGTAGTCCTTTAGTGTCTCTTTGTAGACCTTAGTGTCTCTTTGTAGTCCTTAGTGTCTCTTTGTAGTCCTTAGTGTCTCTCTGTAGTCCTTTAGTGTCTCTTTGTAGACCTTAGTGTCTCTCTGTAGTCCTTAGTGTCTCTTTGTAGACCTTAGTGTCTCTCTGTAGTCCTTAGTGTCTCTTTGTAGTCCTTAATGTCTCTTTGTAGTCCTTAGTGTCTCTCTGTAGTCCTTAGTGTCTCTTTGTAGTCCTTAGTGTCTCTTTGTAGTCCTTAGTGTCTCTCTGTAGTCCTTAGTGTCTCTCTGTAGTCCTTAATGTCTCTTTGTAGTCCTCTAGTGTCTCTCTGTAGTCCTTAGTGTCTCTTTGTAGTCCTTAGTGTCTCTCTGTAGTCCTTTAGTGTCTCTTTGTAGTCCTTAGTGTCTCTCTGTAGTCCTTAGTGTCTCTTTGTAGTCCTTAGTGTCAATTTGTAGTCCTTAGTGTCTCTTTGTAGTCCTTAGTGTCTCTTTGTAGTCCTTAGTGTCTCTCTGTAGTCCTTAGTGTCAATTTGTAGTCCTTAGTGTCTCTCTGTAGTCCTTAGTGTCTCTTTGTAGTCCTTAGTGTCTCTTTGTAATATGAATCACTACAACTTCAAAAATACAGTATTTACAGTATAAATGCAGTATTTGAGTCCAGCTTTGAGACATTGACCCAGAGCAGAGCTTTGTGCAGACACCATGCAACTCTCACACTGTTTAGAAAAGAGGAATCAAAGGACCGCTATAAGCTCAAATCCCTGCCAATGAACGTGAAATTGTCCCTAAATAATGAGTACTCCTCCCTTATTGAAAGGTCTAAGCTGTTGAAGGAGCGCTCGTGTTCGTACCTGCTGTTGGACAGGCTGTTTCACACTTTATAACGAGGCGTCTTATCTCCATTATCTCTGATCCCCGTGGCACATTCCTGCTGCTTCAGTGTAAACACTCAGTCCTGAAGCACGGAGCAGGATGCCTGTGTGTTCAGATCCTCAGGTGGACTCTCAGAGAGTTACTGCAGCACAATGAGGCACTTTAAAACCCTCCAAACTGAGACACTTCTCACCTTTTGAGGAGAAACCAAGGGTAGTTTTCAAGTAAGTAATGTGTTCTTTTTGGACGGACACTATTTACATTTTTTTACTATGTTCAATCTGAATTTACTTTCAAATAAAAACATCTATATTGATTCTGACTTTTCTACATCCAACTCACAGGTTTATCATTACTTTGAGAAAAAAGATTATTAATTTACCCCTTTTAGAAGTGAAGTTATAGTCATTTGTTCTGGGCATGTCATTTTCGAACCTGAGACCTGGAAAACAGGCTCAGGGCTCAACTGGATGAATCTGTCAGTGTTGACTCTCATCAGATCAGCTGATGCCTGTCAGTGTTGACTCTCATCAGATCAGCTGATGCCTGTCAGTGTTGACTCTCATCAGATCAGCTGATGCCTGTCAGTGTTGACTCTCATCAGATCAGCTGATGCCTGTCAGTGTTGACTCTCATCAGATCAGCTGATGCCTGTCAGTGTAAAGAATGCTCATTCTTTCTAACGTGTTTCTCATTTTAAACCCAGATCCTTGCAGTGAGGATCAGATCTGGAGAGTTTCCCTCGAGGCGACAAGGTACTGTATCTTGTCTGAAAACTGTGAAATAACATGAAGGGTGATTTCTAACTTCTCCTCGTCCTGAAACATATTACATTTGTAAATCAGCAGGAACACCTGAACTTTTTAAAGAACATCCATAAAACACTTTTTTTTCAAAGTATTCATTGCCATGTCTACACTGTAGCTGCTGTGCAAATGACAACAACGCCCTGAAACTGGAAGAGGACGAGGACATCGAGTCCACATCGCTGTCAAAACACTGAAGCTGTTTTTAGCAGCTTTACGACAGCGTGTTCACCACAGGTACGTGAGGTGTCTCTCATTAACATTCCTGTGGTTTGTGGTGGATTAGCTAACGTTGAGCGACATGATGAAACAGCTCGCGTGTCACCTGACATCGCCACAAAAACCGCTCTATAATTGACTCAATCTCAGACGTGATTCCTCTGACAAAACACATCATCATTCATCTGTAAAGAAGGTCTGCTGGAGAGGTATTTCAAATCTGTTTTTATTACAGAACAACCACAGCTCCATGTGACTCAGACTGCAGTTCAGCTAATGGCCACTAGGTGGTGCCTCATAGAGATTACAATTAAAAAAACGTAACTTTTAATTTATTTAATGTCCATTTTTACTCCAATTTCTAACATGCTTTTAATCTTCCTTTACACCAGCAGGAGAGGACTCTTTAAAGTAGAGACACTACATACTGATATACACCTGAACATCAGCAGGAGAGGACTCTTTAAAGTAGAGACACTACATACTGATATACACCTGAACATCAGCAGGAGAGGACTCTTTAAAGTAGAGACACTACATACTGATATACACCTGAACATCAGCAGGAGAGGACTCTTTAAAGTAGAGACACTACATACTGATATACACCTGAACATCAGCAGGAGAGGACTCTTTAAAGTAGAGACACTACATACTGATATACACCTGAACATGAGCAGGAGAGGACTCTTTAAAGTAGAGACACTACATACTGATATACACCTGAACATCAGCAGGAGAGGACTCTTTAAAGTAGAGACACTACATACTGATATACACCTGAACATCAGCAGGAGAGGACTCTTTAAAGTAGAGACACTACATACTGAATATACACCTGAACACCAGCAGGAGAGGACTCTTTAAAGTAGAGACACTACATACTGATATACACCTGAACATCAGCAGGAGAGGACTCTTTAAAGTAGAGACACTACATACTGATATACACCTGATCATCAGCAGGAGAGGACTCTTTAAAGGAGAGACACTACATACTGATGTACACCTGAACATCAGCAGAAGAGGACTCTTTAAAGTAGAGACACTACATACTGATATACACCTGAACATGAGCAGGAGAGGACTCTTTAAAGTAGAGACACTACATACTGATATACACCTGAACATCAGCAGGAGAGGACTCTTTAAAGTAGAGACACTACATACTGATATACACCTGGACATCAGCAGGAGAGGACTCTTTAAAGTAGAGACACTACATACTGATATACACCTGAACATCAGCAGGAGAGGACTCTTTAAAGTAGAGACACTACATACTGATATACACCTGAACACCAGCAGGAGAGGACTCTTTAAAGTAGAGACACTACATACTGATATACATCTGAACATCAGCAGGAGAGGACTCTTTAAAGTAGAGACACTACATACTGATATACACCTGAACATCAGCAGGAGAGGACTCTTTAAAGTAGAGACACTACATACTGATATACACCTGAACATCAGCAGGAGAGGACTCTTTAAAGTAGAGACACTACATACTGATATACACCTGAACATCAGCAGGAGAGGACTCTTTAAAGTAGAGACACTACATACTGATATACACCTGAACATCAGCAGGAGAGGACTCTTTAAAGTAGAGACACTACATACTGATATACACCTGAACATCAGCAGGAGAGGACTCTTTAAAGTAGAGACACTACATACTGATATACACCTGAACATCAGCAGGAGAGGACTCTTTAAAGTAGAGACACTACATACTGATATACACCTGAACATCAGCAGGAGAGGACTCTTTAAAGTAGAGACACTACATACTGATATACACCTGAACATCAGCAGGAGAGGACTCTTTAAAGTAGAGACACTACATACTGATATACACCTGAACATCAGCAGAAGAGGACTCTTTAAAGTAGAGACACTACATACTGATATACACCTGAACATGAGCAGGAGAGGACTCTTTAAAGTAGAGACACTACATACTGATATACACCTGAACATCAGCAGGAGAGGACTCTTTAAAGTAGAGACACTACATACTGATATACACCTGAACATCAGCAGGAGAGGACTCTTTAAAGTAGAGACACTACATACTGATATACACCTGAACACCAGCAGGAGAGGACTCTTTAAAGTAGAGACACTACATACTGATATACACCTGAACATCAGCAGGAGAGAACTCTTTAAAGTAGAGGCACTACATACTGATATACACCTGAACATCAGCAGGAGAGGACTCTTTAAAGTAGAGACACTACATCCTGATATACACCTGAACATCAGCAGGAGAGGACTCTTTAAAGTAGAGACACTACATACTGATATACACCTGAACATCAGCAGGAGAGGACTCTTTAAAGTAGAGACACTACATACTGATATACACCTGAACATCAGCAGGAGAGGACTCTTTAAAGTAGAGACACTACATACTGATATACACCTGAACATCAGCAGGAGAGGACTCTTTAAAGTAGAGACACTACATACTGATATACACCTGAACATCAGCAGGAGAGAACTCTTTAAAGTAGAGACACTACATACTGATATACACCTGAACATCAGCAGGAGAGGACTCTTTAAAGTAGAGACACTACATACTGATATACACCTGAACATCAGCAGGAGAGGACTCTTTAAAGTAGAGACACTACATACTGATATACACCTGAACATCAGCAGGAGAGGACTCTTTAAAGTAGAGACACTACATACTGATATACACCTGAATATGTCATCTTCAATGAAACATATCCACTCATCAGTTGTCTCGTTCCTGAGTGGCAGCTCTTGACTTGTCAGCTGTCAGATTAAGATTAACATGTCTCCGGCTGACGCTTTTTCCTGAAAGGACAATAATAATACGTGATGGATGTTTGGTGCCTCACTTCACATCCCTGTCTGATTCCTTTCTCCGTGTTTTTAAATCCACTCAGAATTCCTCAAATGCTAATTGCTAGCGGCGCGCTCGTCAATCATGCAGGGTGTGACCCCGGAGGTCAAACACTTGACCCCTGAAGTCCCGCTGAGATTTTCTAACGTCTAATTAGTCCTGTTAAGAGCCTTTGTGTGTCTGAGTGGGAACACACAGAGGGTCTCTTCCCCCCCCCCCCCTCACCCCGGGGAATAAAAACTGATTATTACAGCGCCTTCGTTTGGTTTTAAACCACAATCAGCTCCTTTAAAACCTCATTCTGATAAGTACTTTTACTCAAGTACAAATTAGAGCTACTTCAGTATTTTCATTTTAGGATACTTTTTGCTGAGCGTTCATTATATATATAGTATATTATCTATCATGAATGTAGTGTCTCTACTTTAAAGAGTCCTCTCCTGCTGATGTTCAGGTGTATATCAGTATGTAGTTTCTCTACTTTAAAGAGTCCTCTCCTGCTGATGTTCAGGTGTATATCAGTATGTAGTGTCTCTACTTTAAAGAGTCCTCTCCTGCTGATGTTCAGGTGTATATCAGTATGTAGTGTCTCTACTTTAAAGAGTCCTCTCCTGCTGATGTTCAGGTGTATATCAGTATGTAGTGTCTCTACTTTAAAGAGTCCTCTCCTTCTGATGTTCAGGTGTATATCAGTATGTAGTGTCTCTACTTTAAAGAGTCCTCTCCTGCTGATGTTCAGGTGTATATCAGTATGTAGTGTCTCTACTTTAAAGAGTCCTCTCCTGCTGATGTTCAGGTGTATATCAGTATGTAGTGTCTCTACTTTAAAGAGTCCTCTCCTGCTGATGTTCAGGTGTATATCAGTATGTAGTGTCTCTACTTTAAAGAGTCCTCTCCTGCTGATGTTCAGGTGTATATCAGTATGTAGTGTCTCTACTTTAAAGAGTCCTCTCCTGCTGATGTTCAGGTGTATATCAGTATGTAGTGTCTCTACTTTAAAGAGTCCTCTCCTGCTGATGTTCAGGTGTATATCAGTGTGTAGTGTCTCTACTTTAAAGAGTCCTCTCCTGCTGATGTTCAGGTGTATATCAGTATGTAGTGTCTCTACTTTAAAGAGTCCTCTCCTGCTGATGTTCAGGTGTATATCAGTATGTAGTGTCTCTACTTTAAAGAGTCCTCTCCTGCTGATGTTCAGGTGTATATCAGTATGTAGTGTCTCTACTTTAAAGAGTCCTCTCCTGCTGATGTTCAGGTGTATATCAGTATGTAGTGTCTCTACTTTAAAGAGTCCTCTCCTGCTGATGTTCAGGTGTATATCAGTATGTAGTGTCTCTACTTTAAAGAGTCCTCTCCTGCTGATGTTCAGGTGTATATCAGTATGTAGTGTCTCTACTTTAAAGAGTCCTCTCCTGCTGATGTTCAGGTGTATATCAGTATGTAGTGTCTCTACTTTAAAGAGTCCTCTCCTGCTGATGTTCAGGTGTATATCAGTATGTAGTGTCTCTACTTTAAAGAGTCCTCTCCTGCTGATGTTCAGGTGTATATCAGTATGTAGCGTCTCTACAACAGTGAAAAGCTAGTGAAATAAACTCCCAAATACTCAATTAAAACTTAAACTCCTGTATAACAACCTCTAAAACTCATCAGAAACGTTGTTAAAACCATTAGAAAATACTTTAAAGTCAAGCAGAGATCATAAGTATAATATGGAGGAAACATGTAAAGTTATCTGCCTCATCTAAAGTTATTTAAAGGTGGGGTAGGTAATTTTGAGAAACCGGCTCGAGATCGCTAGAATTTGAAAATACAAAACCGGAGAAAATCTGCCACTTCCTCACAGAGCCCCTCCTCCAACACACACGAACGCGCACATGACCAATGAGGGCACGAGGTAAGTTTGTGCACAGATGGAAGGCTGACAGGCAGGTAGGCCATCCAGTTATTTTAGCCGGGCCGGCTCAGATGATTGGTCGTGCTTTTTACAGTACTACAGCTTCCACAGATGATATTTATTTAATGGATTTTTTGTCAAAACACTTCAGATATTCATTGCTATCGGATGTTAAGAGCATTCCATGGAATATAACACAAAGTGTATCTCGAGCCGGTTTCTCAAACTTACCTACCCCAACTTTAATGTCATTTGTTGCTCATTAATGTGTGAATAATGAAGTGTTTTCTACATCAAATCCACCATGAGACCTCTCTGTTTTGGGGCGTCAAAATCTTTATTATATGTCAACACTGTGAGATAATTATTGTTATTCCCTCTCAGGTTCAAACGTGTCCTGACGTCTTAAAAGAAGGAACGACAACAGACCCAACGATTGGTAATAAGACATTTATTTCCCAACAATAACAAAGGACAGAGTATCTCAGAAAGCATGTCGGTATGTTACAGCTGTACAGGACGTGCTAACATGCTAACAACACAGGAAAACACTAGGAATATTATTTAAGTAATTCCATGAAAAAATATGCAATATTCCATGTATTCTAGGTATAAAATAGAAAAGAGAGGAGGCTGATTATGGAGTGATATTATACCCTGATACAGTGTTTAGGCCTCCAGAGCTAACGGCCTCTTTGGTTCCTTTATTAGGTATAATACTCAATTTAGCTTCTATAAAAATAACTTTTTTCATCAATGGCAGTTTCTATTTACTCTTATTACTAGCTCCACAGTGCAAATACTCTAACAAGCAACGATTAAAGAGGCAGGCGGGGTCGGCAGGAGGCGGAGTTACTGATTATATATATTATATTATATATAAGCAGAATATATAGCGCTGCGAATAGTTAATATACCAGGTCAATCTTTCAAAAGTGGATAAAAGGACTGCCCCGTTAAAGACTCAAAAAACAAAATGGTGGCTTGGAAATGTCATCTTTTTTCTGTAAAATCACTTCTTGTTGTCAAATAACGCATTTCTGATCACCTAGAAACCAAATTCACGTCAGGAATAACTCAGACGCTTCTTTTGACCATTTCTGAGCCATGGGTAGCCTTGGTTAGCGTAGTAGTAAAGGTAGAACTGGTGCTATCAAGACTAGCATTAGCATTGGTGTGGTTTAGTGTCCCAAAAGCTTTCTAATAAGCTCCCAAATGTGACATTTTGTGTTTAAAATGACCCAGAAAAGCTCTGGATAAGCTTCTAAATTGTACCTTTGGCGTCCCAATAGTCAAACACATGTCATTCAGAACCTAAATCCCTGAAATTGATCAGATTCTGTCGTAAATGAGCATTTTCCTGGGCTTTGACATCTTGGTGCTCGTCTCCACGTTTGAAAGATGGTCCCAGCTCTCTGCAGCGCTGATAACGGAGTGATGCGTCTAACCTGCAAATATCAAAGTGACTGAAAGTGTGTCTCTAAGTGTGTTTCGGGGCCGAACTGAAAACTCCACTGGGAGCAAAAAAGAAAATCATGCAGCACATCTGGGTCAACGTTAGCCCCAGTTAGCCTGCTTTCATATTTCACAGATTCAATACATGATTGCATAAAGGAGGGAGGAATTATCACTGTTCTAATCTATAAAAGCTCTATCCCAATCAAACAGGGTCAAAGACACTTTTATACCAGGTTGTTTCGACATTTTCTATTATTTGTATATTCTCTAATGAGGTTTTAATTGATGATTGCATAGGAGAACTAATGGTTTATTCCATATTCACTATTATTGCATTTTTTTAACAGAAATAGTGCACTATAAAGTAGGATTTCTGCTCTATTCCTAACATCAATGCCAGCCTAAAGTGACTTTATTTTATTCCATATTACTTTTTAGAATCCAACACATTTTGGCTTGTGAGCAAATTGTCACCAGTTACGGGTCAAATTATTGCAAAACAAAATAATTATATGTGAAAAAAAACATATTTTCTTGGTTTGCTCTTAAATATTTTAACTGTATTTGCAAGAAGTCACTTCTAGCTGCCATTTCTGTTTAAAATGCATATCAAAATATACTTTATGTTGCACCAGACGCACCATTCCTCCAACCCTGTACCCTTATTGTATGCAACAACCAATGCTTTTAGAAAGAATTGCAATGCACCAGAGATCATTCACTGTAAAGGCATTGTTTCAAAGACTGGAAACACCATCAAAAATTACATTTTCTTCAGAATATAATTGGGAAAAAACATTTTGTGTCATAATAATGTACATTTCAGGGTTGATTTTCACTACAAACCGAATGGAAAGAGGCTTTTTTTAAATGCTTTTTGTTGGAAATATACATTTGAAGTGGAGCTGAATCAGTACATAGTTAACTAGAAACACATTTTATTTAAAGTAAACTCTGCCTCCTGCTGTCCAAAGCCGACCCGCTCGCTTACAAACACTAACATTTCAAGTATTGGTGTGTGTAAATGGTAAATACTATACATTGCATAGCTCATGCGGCACTTATTTCTTTTACAAGGACTGTGGGCTCGTTCAAAAGGCATTTCAATCTGCAAGTGCTATCAAAGTGTGGTCGGGGAAACGGAGCAATATGGCAACTCTTCACTGATTGGATCGACTGGAAGGACTCTGAAGGGTTTCTGGGAATATCTAAACTAAATTGGATAAATGCGAGGTTACTCCTGACTTGTTTCCATCATCTCCGTGTGTTGGGAACGCTATGAAAGAGTTTCTGGAAGATGGCGTTCCTTGAGACCAAAGAGGAAGTTTGGACGCCAATCTGAGACCTCTGACGGGACCCAGGACACGTTTATAACGTCGGGAACCATTTGTGGTTTGGATGGTGCCTTGTGTTCCCTGGTTTCAGCCCACATGTGGTCTGTGTTGGAAAGCCTCAGATTCCTGCGGGGAAACACTTTCTTGGCAAAACGTTCTCGACCAATTTGCTCTTTTGTGGTCGGCAACAAGATGCCAAGTGCAAATCTGAACGTGTCAAACTTTGGGAGAAACTTGGTGCACGCTTTTGTAATTGAAAAGAAGACATGCTCCAAGAATATCTATTATTCTGAGGCTGCAAATCCCTTAATGTTGGATGTAGAAATAAGAATATTGATTTCACAAATTACCAGAAGTGTCAAGCTTGCTCTTGGTCGATAAAGTTTGAAGATGATGGAAACCAGCGATCAGAAAAACAACCTTTTCAAATTCCCAGTTCTCCCTTTAGTCTACCTTTCTAGATTTGAGGATTTGATCAGCGACAGTGGAAAAGTCTCTACAGTTTCCTTCTGTGTTTGGAAAGATTGGTATCAGCTTGTATTTCAATGTGACTCGTGACCAGAAGAAGTGCTGTACGTTGGTTGACTGATGTTTTAACATCTTCAGTGCTTGTACCGCGTGTTTGTTGCTCTTTAAAGAGTCATTGTCGAATCAAAGCCCAACTGTTGTGACTCCGTTAAGGCTCCTCTGGTTGGGTGAAGAGTTTCATCCCAAATCTACCTCCTCGAACATGCTCTGTGAAGGCTAGGTTACATCAGTCCTCACTATCTCACAGATATCTCATGAAGAACTTGATTGTATTTAAAGATTTGGAAGAGAACGTCCCTTTTGAAGGACTCGGAAACCGTCTTCCAACCAGAGAATATAACGAAATATATCAACAAACATAAATATATATACAAGTTTCTGTGCAGGCGTACATGAGGGTGCGTAGATACGTGTCCATGAGGTTGTGTGTGCGCTTTCTCCATCGTCCATAAATATCTTCTATATTCGTTTGTCGTAATGAAGTCCTTTTTGGAGGCGGCAGTGGCTCAGTCCGACTTGATCTTGGAACTGAAGGGTCGTTGGTTCACGTCCCGATCGGACCAAAACAAAAAAATGGAGTGAGCCTTACAGGGTATCACACCTTATAGGCCACTGCCGAGGTGCCCTTGAGCAAGGCACCTAACCTCGAAACTGCTCCCTTGGCGCCGGAAAACTGGCAACTTCTCTGCTCTGCGTGTGTGTGTGTGTGTGTGTGTGTGTGTGTGTGTGTGTGTGTGTGTGTGTGTGTGTGTGTGTGTGTGTGTGTGTGTGTCCTCCTCTGTGTGTGTAAAAGCACAACAGAGTGGAGAAAGAAAGAAATGTCCCTGTGAGGGATTAATAAGTTCTTCTTCTTCTTTCAGGCGCAGCCGCACTCCTCCACGATCATGTTGGGAACGTCTCTCTTCACGATGTTGTACTCGTCGTCGAAGTAGAGCATGGACATGGTGCTGAGCTTGGTGGGGATGCAGCAGGAGTTCATGGACCCTGGACTCATGCCTCTCATCCGGTACTGATTCACCACGGCCGTGTGGAAAGAAGACGCCGACCCGGGAACGCCCGCCATGTACGCCGGACAGTTCCCCTCGCAGTAGTTCCCAAAGTACCCCGAGGGCGCGATGATCCAGTCGTTCCATCCGATGAGCCTGAAGTCGATGTAGAACTGCTGTCGGCAACAAAGACCGCTGCTTTCGTCGCACTCGAGCCCTCGTTTTCGGATGCGATGCTTGCTGTCGGTTTGACGCGCCTGCACCACGAGGAATGGGCGATGCGACTCGTCGTTGTTGTTGAGAAGAAGCGGAACGACGCCTTCGGACTCGCAACCCTCGCAGCGAACGTCCAGATTCTGCCGCCGATCGCCCTTTTGAAACACCAGCCGCACGGCGTCCGTTAGCACGAAGGTGTGCCAGCCGCTTCGCTTCAGATCCACGCGTTTCTCCACCAGGTTCCACTTGCTGCCGAGGCCCGGCTCCTGGAAGTAAACCTTCACGGTGACTTTGCGCCGCGGACGGACTTCCAGAGGAGAAGGAAGCAGCTTGAAGTAGAGCCAGAGGACGGCCTGCGTCACGAAGAGGTTCTGGTTCCCCTCGCTGGAGATCAAGAAGAACAGGCTGGTCTTGGAGGTCAACGTGTCGTCTGAGGAGCAAAAACACAGGGGGTCATTGTTAAAAAAGTCACCAAGAACACGTTAACATTCAGACTTTAGTGGCTGGGAACTGATTGGTGGAAAATCACTTTGAAGACTTAACCGAACTCTAACCAACCGCCAACAACGGATCATCTGGGGCATTTCAATACAATCACTTTGAAGGTCCACATTCATTGGATCTGGCCCAATACAACTCCAGGAATTGAACCCCCACCCTTCTGATTGGCTAGAAGCTTTACGTGTAAAGAACACAGGGGGTCATCGTTAATAAAGTCACCAAGAACACTCTAACATTCGGACACTTTTCATCTGATCTGATTATTCAAAGAAGTCTTTCATTGTCTGATATCTTCTGTAATTCACTTTGCATTTGTCAGATAGCTTTGGTTTCTGACGGTTTTCTAACACGTCTATAACTCTGCAGATTACAGAGGATCAGCTGGTGTGGCTGAGAACTGATCGGCGGACAATCGCTCAACACTTTGAAGACGTAACCGAACTCTAACCAAACACCAACAACGGATCATCTGAGGCATTCAAATACAATCATTTTGAAGATGTTTGCAAACATTCACTTTGGATCACGCCCAAGAAATCTCCAGGAATTGAACTGAATTGCACGAACTGGGGGGGGGGGGGTATTTAAATCCAGTTTTTGGTCACGGTGCTCATTGTGAAGATGTTTGCAAACACTTGGGGACAGATTAAAGTGCGACACCAGTTGAGGGTGGCAGCACTGTGACAGGAAGCGCTGGGCATCGAGCCACTTGGCCTCCAAATTGGCCCAAATACTAGAAGTTTAGAGGCAGGGGGGGGGGGGGGGTTAAAAGAGCGTTGCACAAAGGTTCAAAGGCTCTGTTGTGCTGCCTGAAAATGAGATCTTCTGCTTCCTCACAAAGAGAGAGAGGGAGAGGCGGCAACAATCGGAGAGAATGGAGAAGCGAGGGAAAGCATTTCCATCACACTGGCTGCTTCTCAGAAACCGTGGCAGGCTGCAAATGCTCAGAGGCTTTTATTTTGGCGGGCATCGGCTCATTGGTGGAGCGATTAAAGGGTTTGGAGAGAGAGGGGGGGGGGGGGGGGGGGGGCAGCCGAGGTGTTCGGACACTTTCTGGAATCATCCCTCAACGTCTTCATTATGAGACCGAGCCGTGGCAGGATCACGATCAATACTGACGTTTCCTCCGCTGTGGGAGTGACTTGTTCTCAACACCGTTTGTGTCCATAGCGTCTTTGTGATTAGATAGTGTGCTGGAGAACAAAGCCAGTTACAAAAGCCCCACGCTGTGCACCGTTCATCTTGATCTCAACGTGCAGCAGGCTGATGCACTTACCTTCAAACAAAGTAGTATTTTAAAGTTTTAAAGCAAAAAGGAGATTGCAATGTCCAATAGTGTGCGTCAGATGATCTGATGGTTTAATCAGACTTTCCCTCAGCTAATGAACGGCTGCTTTTACCCGTGTTTATTTGCTCGTACTGGTCTCTCATTGTGAGTCTTTCTGAAGCCAGAGCTCCCATTAAGGAGCAGAAGGTTTTGATGTTGGGTTGTAAACATCCTGAGAGAAACACGACTCGAAAAGCGACTAAATCTCCTCAAATCCTGCAGAGATGTCTCGTGAATTCGCTGAAGCAGAAACGTGGAGTTTTGAGGCGTCGATCACGAGGTGTTTTCCAAGTCGTGCCTCCACATGTTTCCCCTCTTCCATCTCCTGATAGTCATTACTCAGGACACGCTGCTGCAGGTGCACGCTCTGCAGGGGGCAGCGATACAACTCTCACGCTGTTTTCATTTCAATTCAAATCAGGAGATGAGATTATTTTGATATTATTAGTAGTATTGTTATATATCTGATCTGCACTCTCTCTTTTCTCCATCACTGCTCAATGCCCTGAAACTGAATTGTGCAGAGTCAGCATGAAGCGGCAGCAGCTGTTGAAACTGACTTGATGTTCAATTACGCAAATATTTAGGTTTTGATTTCTTTCTGGTGACCAGTGTTTAGTGAGGCGGATAAATAAACGCTCTGTGCTGCAGGACAGAATGTGAAGCATGCATCCCATAATGTGTCGCTAGTTAAAGCCGGAATTTAGTCGAAAAAAAACCTTTAAAATCAGGGTTTTTTGCTGAAATTCAGACATTTTGCAACCGCTTTGAGTGTTTAAGATGATGTAAGAACACACACACACACACACACACACACACACACACGCACAAACACACACACACACACAAACACACACACACACACAAACACACACTGAATGGTAATGGCGTCAATCTGCATGCAGGCTGCGCGACGGCCGACACAAAAGCTCTGACCTTATACTGAGGGGAAACACACACACACACACACACACACACACACACAGACACACACACACACACACACACACACACACACACCACACACACATGCACCCACACACACGTACACACACACACACACACACAACACACACACACCCACACACACACACACACACACACACACACACACACACACACACCCACACACACGTACACACACACACACACACACACACACACACACACACACACACACACACACAGAAGCTATAAGAGCCTCTGGACTGGGAATACTTTAATATTTAAGGTCTGAATAATGCCAGGTTTCCTCAGTGTGTGTGTGTGTGTGTGTGTGTGTGTGTGTGTGTGTGTCTGTGTGTGTGTGTGTGTGTGTGTGTGTGTGTGTGTGTGTCTGTGTGTGTGTGTGTGTGTGTGTGTGTGTGTGTCTGTGTGTGTGTGTGTGTGTGTGTGTCTGTGTGTGTGTGTGTGTGTGTGTGTGTGTGTGTCTGTGTGTGTGTGTGTGTGTGTGTGTGTGTGTGTTGCCCTGAGTTTTGTCTGAGGGTCTGCAGCCTGCAGAGCAACATCTGAGGCTGAAAGACCCCCTGCGGTGGGAGGCCTGATGTCCAACTTTCTATCAAGTGCTTAAATGCAACTTAAAAGAAACGGCTTCATCTGATCTCTCATGCCAAATGTCTTCAGATGCTGTTCGCCTCTTTAAACTGGGGATACAAGTGAACACAACACGGCGAGTGGGGGGCCTGGATGTTCAGATGTCCAACTTTATATCAAGCACTTTAATGCACCGTGAAAGAAACCTCAAATCTGAGCATGCTTCATCTCCCTGCACCAAACGGTTGTTGATGGATCGTCCGAACTGCAGCGAGAAGTCATGCTCCATTTAAAATGTCTGTGAATTATATGTCCTCTAAAACCTGTTGATTTGATGCTTTTCTCTATTTCATATAAAAAAAGTGACAAAACAAGACTTTTAAAGACGTCAGCGGCACATTTTCACTATTTTCTAACGTTTGACACACAAAACAAAACTGAGCTGCAGCCCTACAGACAAGAACACTACCTTTAGACCACACACTCACACACACACACACACACACACACACACACACACACACAACACACTACACACACACACACACACACCACACACACACTACACACACCACACACACACACACCACACACACACACACAACACACAACACACACCACACACCTCACACACCCACACACTCACACACACACACACTCACGCACACACACACACACACTACCACACATCACACACACACACACCACACACACACACTCACACACTCACACACACACTCACACACACACACACACTCACACACACACACACACACACACTCTACAATACTCTCAGATAACACACACACACACACACACTCTACAATACCCTCAGATAACACACACACACACACACACTCTACATACCTCTCAGATAACACACACACACACACACACTCTACAATACTCTCAGATAACACACACACACACACACACTCTACAATACCCTCAGATAACACACACACACACACACACACTCTACAATACCCTCAGATAACACACACACACACACACACTCTACAATACCC
Source organism: Trematomus bernacchii (assembly GCF_902827165.1). NCBI lineage: Eukaryota > Metazoa > Chordata > Actinopteri > Perciformes > Nototheniidae > Trematomus > Trematomus bernacchii. The sequence goes on from NW_022987657.1 coordinate 402,561, forward strand.
TCAGATAACACACACACACACACACACTCTACAATACTCTCAGATAACACACACACACACACACTCTACAATACCCTCAGATAACACACACACACACACACTCTACAATACCCTCAGATAACACACACACACACACACACACTCTACAATACCCTCAGATAACACACACACACACACACACACTCTACAATACCCTCAGATAACACACACACACACACACTCTACAATACCCTCAGATAACACACACACACACACACTCTACAATACCCTCAGATAACACACACACACACACACTCTACAATACCCTCAGATAACACACACACACACACACACACACACACACACCACACACACCACACACACACTCTCTGTGAAGGTGATGACAGACGGGATCAGCTGTATGCACACACGCTTGTATTTTGGCGGGGCTTTCAACATCTGTTCACCATCAGCTCGTTGTCTGGGTCTCGTTCAGCCGCAGCACATAAAGACTGCCACACACACACACACACACACACACACACACACACACACACACACACACACACACACACACACCTGATATTGTATTTCACAGAGTACAACAAGTGTCCTGTCTCCCTTTACGCTCCCCCAGAGAGCCATAAAGCCCAAAGAAAACTCACTTGTATTCCCATTCCCCTCACCCAGAGTCTGCTCTCCCTGATGACCTGAGGCCGACTCTCAGGTGCTTTTCAGGAGGAGATATGATGCACTTTCAACTCAAACCAGCTCCTGCATCACTTCTCCTTGCAAAGACTAACTCAGCTGCACAGACACCTTGGATTCAATCTTATTTTCTGTATAAAAAGCTGAAAACCACTAAATAATGTTCTTTCTCACAACTTGATGCAACTGTTCCAGACTAAATGCTGTGGGTTTTTAAATAAAATGAGGGTTAAAATACAGGATTTTCTCCGTTTTGATCCTGCAAGGAGACTTCCCTTTGACGCGCATCAAAATCTACATACTTCTTTACAACAAGTAATCACAGCTTTCCTCTTTCTGCAGGAAGCTTTAAATGCACACAGAACAACGCAATAATCTAACCTTTCTCACTATTATTCTTAACATTTTTAATTCTCTTGAATCAGTTGACCATACAGGTGGGTCATCTGGTCTTTTGTTGAAGGTTAAATGACAGATTTCTGAATTAAAATCATGTTTTACCTCAAATTCTCCTAAAGTGAGAACTCTTGTCTTTTTTGGAGTTATTTATAATCAAATGTTTTTTATAATCAAATGTTATTTATAATCAAATGTGTGTTAAATGTTATTTTCCACACTTTTCAGGTGTAAGTCGGCGGTTAAAATGACATATTTCTCCATATAAACCAATGTATTCCCTAATGTTCCTGAATAAATGGAGCTTAGAGTGGGACATCTATCTCTCTGTCACCCTATCTTGTCTTTTGTGGAGTTATATTTAAGAACATTAGTGTTTAAAATGTAATAAAGTCACATGTCTCCCATATAAACTCCATGTATCCTTCATGCCGCACCTCTCTCCGCGAAGCTGATGATCTCGGAGTCCTCGTGCACCTCGTTGCTCATCGCGTGCCCGTCCAGGTTGGGGATCTCCACGCGGCCGTCCTCGCGCACCTTCCCCGCGTGCAGCTTGCGCAGCGCCGTCACCATGGCAGCGCGCGACACCGGGTGCGTTATGTTGGGTCTCTCGCGCATCTGCAGGCGCGTGAGGATGTGCCGCTTTCACCGCCTCCAGAAAGTCTCCGCGCAGCAACGCCGCTTCTGCCGCGTCACTGCGCACCGCTGCCGCGTCGACGCCGCACGACGCGCAGCTGTCCAGCGACGCGGCAGAAGCGGCGCGCAGTGACGCGTCAACGGTGCGCAGTGACGCGGCAGCCACGAAGAGAGCGAGGAGGCGGAAGAAACAGATGCTCATTTTCCGAGAGAAGAAGAAGAGGAAACTTTCTCTGAGTTTCTGTAGATGTAAAGATCCAAACACTGCGCTCACATGGCGCTGCGGTCCGCTTTAACCCGGGTTAGAAAGGCTCTTTATCCCGGGGTATAAACGCTCCTTATCCCGACTTGATGTCCTCTTTATCCCGTGTCTTCTCTCCCTTTATCCCGGGTTAGATTCACTTTTGAACCTGGGTTATATGTCCTCTTTACTCCCGAGTTTTCTCACACTTTCCCCCCGGGTATATGTCCTGTTTTACCCGACTTTAGTCCTTCTTTATCCCGGGTTATATGGTCCTCTTTATCCCGGTTTTCCTCACTGTTTATCCCGGGTTATCTGTCCTCTTTATCCCGGGTTATCTGTCCTCTTATTGCAGGGTTGTTTGGTCCTCTTTCTTCCTGCAGTATTCTATCTTTATCCCGGGTAATATATCCTCTGTGTGCAGGGTCTCTGATGTCCTCTGTATCCCAGGTTTATCCCAGGTTTATCCCGAGTTATGGTCCTCAGTATCCCGGGTTAAACGGTGTCTCTCCTCACAGCATCCCGTCCCGCAGCAGAAGGAGCAGTCTGGTCCTTCCAGATGAAAGTGACTCCATGTTGTTCCTCCTCTGCACAGGGAGGTGTTTCCATGCTGCCTCTGACACTCACATCCCCAAAACTGAGAGGAAACTTTTATATACAGGGGCCAAAGTCAGGGGGCGGGGCTTAAGAGAGGGGGCGGGGCTTCGTGACACTCCCCCAGGACCAATCACTTGTAAAGACCCCCAAAAAACCCTGTTTAGAGACAAAATGTGCTTCTTTTTGTCACTAATTAGACTTTTGGGATCCTTTAATTAGCAGATGGATAGGGGTTAAAGAGAGAAAGGGGGCGGGGCTAAGTGACCTTAGGACCAATCACAGTGACATGCTGTTATAGAAAAGGGTTCAGTGACCAAAAGTAAATTATAATCTTTAAAGGACATGTAATAAACACCAGAATAAAAGTCACCTGCAGGACATGATCAATAACACTCATTGTATTAATTGATCTATTATCTATAATCCTAAAAAAGACTCTAAATATGTAATTAACCTGAGCCTGTGTGTGTTTATAGCAAATAAATCACTGATATTTCAGAATAAAAGTCCCTAAATGCTGAATGAGACATGTATTAACACTCTTTGCTGTATTTAACCTGCTTTTAAATCTCAAAAAGACTCAAAATATGCAAATAAACTGAGATTAATGTGTTTTTGGCAACATTTAAACACAATCTTTAAGGTAAATGACTGATATTTCAAAAATAAAAGTCCCTAAATACCACAGGAGACACGTTTTAAACATCACTTTTGTATTTTAGCTGCTTCTAATCCTCTGAAAGCCCTCAAATATGGAAACAACCTGAGTTTTTCGAGTCAAAAGTCCCTCAATTTGAGACGAAAAACCACAAAAGCATTTGTTCGAGAAACTCAGAAAAACCAAATGAGCAACTGGAGACGCGGAGCTGACCTCTGACCTCTGATTATCATAACCTAAAACAACATGAGGCCGAAGAGGCCCTCATCATGTGACCCGGGTTTATTTAATTTTATTCATAACACCATGCAAATAAAACCAAATTCTTACCGTCGACAGGGATAATAAACACGTATAATTTAATTATAATATAATTAAAGGTATAATATAATTAAAGGCGCAATAAAAGAACATATTTATAACTTTAAGTCACTTTTGAGGTGTTTTAAAGGGAAATTCAGGGGTGTTTAATGTAGTTATTTAACCTCATTGTATACAGACAATATATATCTGTTTAACAGCAGTGGCGAAAGTGAGGAAATGGCGCCATCTGCGGGACAAACAGTGAAACTACAGGTAGGTGAAATCTGTATAAATCACATTTTTTATATTATATTTTACCCCATAAATATTGCAAATGTATTAAATTGTTGATAAAATTAATTATACTCTGGTCCTATTACTCCATTTATTTATTTTATTAATTTATACTTTGATTTTTTATACAGTTCTCAACGCATCCACTTTTTTAGGGTTATTATTTACATTTTTGGTATGTTAAATATAATCATAATAATTTCAAGAAAAACATTTATATTCAAAGTCCATTTTTAATAATTTAATTGTTTATCACTTATATTTTTTTCTCCTTTTAAAAATAGTATAATTATAACTATGGTTGTTAAGTTAAAACCAATACAAAACTCAATTTAAAGGAATACAAGGAATTCCGTGACATCACATCCGGTTAACGTTATCAAAGATCAGAGGAAAAGGTATGATGTATCACTCCGCGTCTGTTTCCCGAGTCCATAAAGCCGTGAACTGTTTGTAAAAGCCGTATTTTAAATCTGATATGACTACATTTGAAGTACATGTTGTCTAACTAACCAACCTACTACAAATAGTATTGATTCACTGTATTTCTTTATAGTTTTATTAGAAGGAATAAATAACTCCAGGCGCTGTTCCTGGCTTCGTTTTTAACCACAGAGTCACTCCTCTTGTTGTAACACATGATCTTTGTTTGAGTCCCTGTACAAGGTGCGGCAGAATCTCCCGTTTAACTTGTAAAAAGTTTGTGTTTTTCTCAGTTTATGGCGGATTCCTTAGCTACAGCCACCACAACACGTTAGCAGGTGAGTTCCGACACGTATTCCGCGTTGTTTAAACCAGCTTTGAACTTTCTACGTTACGTTTTAAGGCAGTTTTCTCTGAATTCGCCTAAAGCGTTATCTATCGCGGCTAGCTATCAGTTAGTGAGTGACACCGCCAGCAGCCAATAGGGAGCGAGATAGGGGAGTATGAGCCAATCAGAGGCAGGCAGGAGGCGGGAGCTTGTAGTGGCTGTGTAGTGTCTTGTAGAAACTCGTTGATATGTCAGCTGGTGTTGCAGAGAGGAACATGAAATATAGTTCCTCTTTTACTCAAACAGCCTAACTACTCATGCATTTCTTATTTGCTTCACTGCCAACATGACTCGGGGTTATCCAGCTTGCTTTTACAGTAAAAACAGGTCATATTTTCCCTTTCTGCCCTCATGTTATTGTCCTTGCAGCCCGCATTACAGCCATAAAGGTCACTGTGAAGTGTGTGTGTGTGTGTGTGTCCACTCACAGTGTGTGTTTCCACCGCAGTGTGTGTGTTTACAGTGGCTCTTTATCACCTACACACTCTATTAGAGGAGGGTGTAAGTGCTGGGACAAGTATGCAGGTATTTATCTGCAGAAAAAGTACTCATAAAACACTTAAAATACTCCATTCTGAGATAAAGTCCTGCAAAAACATGCAAACCATTCATTAAAGACACATTTTGCACCAGAATACACGTTATTAATGCATAAAATCAATGTATTTAATGCACTAGAATACATGTAAATATTTGACTAGGTTAAATGTCATTTTCTCCCTGAAATAAATGAGATTATTGCACTAAAATGAATATAATTAACACATGATAGATGTTTAATAAGTGTGTAATCACTGTTATTGTCAGGTTAATAACATGTGTAACACATCTCTGTTACAGGCCTGTTGTAAAGTGCTTTAAGAGCTTGGTAAGTATAATTTAAATTAATATATTTAACATTTCTTAGTTTATTTGAATGGAAAATAAGCTTTCTAAAAATAATTTAGGGCATGCACATTATCCAGGAGGTTTTTAAAAATATTAATGACTGCTTAAATATTAAAATGGAGACACATTTTAATCATCACTTAGCTGGCTGCTGATTATCATAACCTGAAATGAACATATTTTAAATTTCTAGGATTTATTTTAATTGAAAATAAGCTTTTTAAAAATACTTTAGAGCATGCACATATCCAGGAGGTTTTTAAAAATATGAATGACTGAATAAATATATTTAAATGTATTAATTTATATTTGTCTATTTGTGTATTTCCTCAGCGGCTCTGATTGGTCAGAATGGCGTCGGGGAAGAATAAGAACCAGACGTCTCTGGCGCTTCATAAAGTGATCATGGTGGGCAGCGGGGGGGTCGGGAAGTCCGCCCTCACCTTACAGTTCATGTACGACGAGGTGAGACCCTGAACTACATTACCCATCAGCCACTGGGGCACACATCCTTCACTCAAGTAGAAGTACAGATACTCGTGTTTAAAAATACTCTGGTAAAAGATAATTGTATAAATCATGTGATTAATCTCGTCCTCTTCCAGTTCGTGGAGGACTACGAGCCCACGAAGGCCGACAGCTACAGGAAGAAGGTGGTCCTGGACGGGGAAGACGTTCAGATCGATATCTTGGACACGGCGGGACAGGAGGACTACGCCGCCATCAGGGACAATTATTTCAGGAGTGGAGAGGGCTTCCTGCTGCTGTTCTCCATCACCGAGCACGAGTCCTTCAGCGCCACCGCAGACTTCAGGTACGGACGCCACGAACAGGAACTCTTTAAAGGTCTATTATCAAAGGTTTAGGCATCAATTATATTTAAAAAAACTGACTTATAAATTGAGATTACAAGAAACACAACTCAACAGAAAGACATCTGACTCAACAATAGCTGTGTGTGTGTGTGTGTGTGTGTGTGTGTGTGTGTGTGTGTGTGTGTGTGTGTGTGTGTGTGTGTGTGTGTGTGTGTGTGTGTGTGTGTGTGTGTGTGTGTGTGTGTGTGTGTGTGTGTGTGGGTGTGTGTGTGTGTGTGTGTGTGTGTGTGTGTGTGTGTGTGTGTGTGTGTGTGTGTGTGTGTGTGTGTGTGTGTGTGTGTGTGTGTGTGTGTGTGTGTGGTGTGTGTGTGTGGTGTGTGTGTGTGTGTGTGTGTGTGTGTGTGTGTGTGTGTGTGTGTGTGTGTGTGTGTGTGTGTGTGTGTGTGTGTGTGTGTGTGTGTGTGTGTGTGTGTGTGTGTGTGTGTGTGTGTGTGTGTGTGTGTGTGTGTGTGTGTGTGTGTGTGTGTGTGTGTGTGTGTGTGTGTGTGTGTGTGTGTAGAGAGCAGATCCTCAGGGTGAAAGAGGAGGACAGCATCCCTCTCCTATTGGTGGGAAATAAGTCTGACCTGGAGGAAAGGAGGCGGGTCTCCGCTGAAGAGGCGACCAATCGGGCGGCAGAATGGGGCGTGCAGTACGTAGAGACCTCCGCCAAAACAAGAGCCAACGTAGACAAGGTACACACACTCATCAATCCTTCCTCACCTACTGACCCCCCCTCCTCACCTACTGACCCCCCCTCCTCACCTACTGACCCCCCCTCCTCACCTACTGACCCCCCCTCCTCACCTACTGACCCCCCCTCCTCACCTATTGACCCCCCCTCCTCACCTACTGACCCCCCCTCCTCACCTACTGACCCCCCCTCCTCACCTATTGACCCCCCCTCCTCACCTATTGACCCCCCCCTCCTCACCTATTGACCCCCCCTCCTCACCTACTGACCTCCCCTCCTCACCTACTGACCCCCCCTCCTCACCTATTGACCCCCCCTCCTCACCTACTGACCCCCCCTCCTCACCTATTGACCCCCCCTCCTCACCTATTGACCCCCCCTCCTCACCTACTGACCCCCCTCCTCACCTACTGACCTCCCCTCCTCACCTACTGACCCCCCCTCCTCACCTACTGACCCCCCCTCCTCACCTACTGACCCCCCCTCCTCACCTGTGTCTCCAGGTGTTCTTCGACCTGATGAGGGAGGTGCGTAAGAAGAAAATGGCCGACTGCAAAGACAAGAACGGTCCGAGCGGAAAGAAGAAGAAGAAGCACTGCTGCCTCCTCTAACAGGAAGTCAGACGGACTCTAACAGGAAGAGGAAACACTTCCTCTCACCTGCACATGTATAAAAGCCAAATCTATGTACCTGTGTGTGAGGTCACTTCCTGTCTCCTGCCTCAAATTCATGGCCAAAAGTAAACGGACACTTGGGTTCGTGTCGTCGGGCAGAAAACTCAGCGACCAGAAAATATGACTAGAAATCAGAGACGAATCGTTGCTCGTTCCAAAAGTCCACTTTATTTGAGTTTCTCATGCCCGGATATTGGATCTGCAGATAAGCAATGAGTGCACGCTTCAGAGGAGCCTCAATCGGATCAGAAATACCGAAATATGTCCGTTGACTTTTGGCCAAACGCTGTAAAAAGAAACCTTCATTCTGCTGAGGCCTCATTGTGCTGTGTTTGTGTGCATGTCAACGGTCTGCAGAGGCTAAAACCCCAAAGTTCTGGAGCACGGTGACGTCACTACGCTCCTATTGGCTAGCGCTCCGACACATGATATAGGCTAAGGGGGCGGGACTTCTCCAAGCTAACCAATCAGAGCAGAGTATTTCCCAAAGGAGGAGATTTTGTGCCTTAAAGTATATATTTTTTCCACATTCCTGACGCTCCGCTGCTTCACTCGTCACTCCATGAACCATCACGTTTAAAAGGGAATCTGCTATTTAAATCACTCTCTTTCTTCTTGAAGACACTTTACTCCATGTTTGGGTTTCCCATGCAGACAAACTACACTCTGTTTCATAATAAAAAGAAATGTTAAAAAATGAAGGTTTTGGGAGTTTTTTATGCGTAAACACATCATTTTTCATTATAAAACATGGATTAAAAGTATGTATAAAGTTATAAAAATACACATATAATCACATACATTTCTATTTAATTTATTACCTTAATTTACATTATTTTTTATCTTTTATTTGGAATAAAATAGAGTTTTTATTTCAAAGAAATTCCCATTTAATCAAATAAATTGGGGACATATTTTGGGATAAGAAAAATAAATCAATTGTAAATATATTGTTGTATTTATATAATTGTACATGTATTTTTGTTATTGTATATTTCAGATTGAAGCATTACTTAAAAATAGCCAGCTCTGATAGGTGGAAATCAATGCTTCTTTATTTATTTAGAAGGTAAAAGTACCAATAATTATAACACAAGCAAACATCTCAGAGGCAGATAAATATCTAAAATAATTGTATTTCATTCAATTTATTTTAATACTTCTCAAAACGGGAGAAAAACGTAACATTTAAATCATTATACATTTAATTTACGAGCTGTGATATATTATCTGACCACCAGAGGGCACCCCTGACTTAGCTTTGATTAAAGAGTCCATTAAACCCACGAGAAAGTGAGAACATGTGAGTTTTAACACCAAAATGAACACTTTAAGTAATTTTCCCAGATGTTTTGATGCTTTAATTAAACAACTCATATGCAGATACATGTCTACATTATTCTTTTAATTAAATGTATTTTATTACTTCTCAATCTGGAAGACAAACGTGGAATTAAAATGATTTAAAATGTAATTTTCAGGTGAAAATAATAATCACCTAAATATATTATCTGACCACCAGAGGGCACCCCTGACTTGCGTTTTGATTAGAGAGACATTAAACCCACCAGAAAGTGAGAACATGTATAACCTTTATATATACAGTCTATGGTTTTAACACAGAATTAACATTTTAAGTAATTTTTACATATGTTTTGTTGCTTTAATTAAACATCCCAGGTGCAGATATATATCTACAATTATTTGTTTGTATTAAATGTATTTTATGACTTCTCAAATTGGGAGAAAAACGTGAAATGAAAATTATTATACATTTCATTTACGAGCTGTAATATATTATCTGACCACCAGAGGGCACCCCTGACTTGCGTTTTGATTAGAGAGACATTAAACCCACCAGAACAGAAAAGAAAATGTAAAAACAACAATAATCATTTTTAGTAATTTTTCAGACACTATAATTATTCAAATTATTTATGTTTTGATTTAGACTTTTTTCAGCTAATTTAATGTCAAGAGCATACATTTTTTGGGGGAATATATATATTTTTATTAATACTTTTAATTAAGCAAGAAATGAATTGAGTGTGTTTACGTTGCTCCAAAGTTGGATAAATAAAGCAAATAAACACTGAAATGTTGTTGTGATTCTTTTGCAGTTTGATTCTAAAAGAGGAAAACATTTAATAAACCCTGTAGTTTCATAATATCCTAAATAAATCACCAATTTGTATTAGTTTGGGTCGTTTTTGCGCAGCATGCACGCAGTGAGTATCTCCCTGAACCGCTGCGCCAAGTGTTTACAGAGGGAGACCGGAAACAGAGAGGTTTTCACAATAAAAGAGGCACATTGAAAAAAAAATGTAATAACAATTCAATTAAAACATTAAAAAAAATCATAAATTGAGTCAGCTGTGCTCTCTGAACTTCAACTCAGAGAAGTGTCAAAATAAAGTATATTATTTAATATCTGCAATGAAGTGTAATTAAAAAATAAACAATACATACCCTAAAATCTGCACTTTAATACCTCTCCCTCTCTCTCTCTCTCCCTCTCTCTCCCTCTCTCACACACACACACACACACACACACACACACACACACACACACACACACACACACACACACACTCACTCACACACACACACACACACACACACACACACACTCACACACATTAAAAGTGTGTTCCACTTCTAATAATTCCTCCCGTTTTATTTTGAAAGGTCCCCACCGGAAGCTCTATCATTCCCTATGCATGTTTCCTCCGCGGCTCTTCAGTGAATCTCCAGCCGGGAAACAGAGGCTGTGATCGGGATGTTTCTCAGCTCTGCTCGGGAAGGAGCCACCTCGCACTGTTTCATCTCCGTGTTCCGGACCCTTCAGGAATAACCTCATCACTACAGAAATGTGGATTCATTTAACCACTTAAACGCTGAGATCTGATGGTTTTTAAATTAAATTAAGGAGCGTTTTAATGCGCAGCTGGAGACAAAACAGCTAGTTAGCTTAGCCGTTAGCCGCCTAGCATCAAGGCCGTTTTCTCCTCACTTTCTGGCTCTAAAAGCGGGTTAAAAACCACTTCAAGAAGAGGAAGTGTTGGTTTCTTTCCCCACAAGGACTGGGGAGGATATGGAGAAGCGGTGTTCATCTTGCCGAACATCTGTCACCCTCCACGGGTCTGGGAAGTGAGTTTCCCCGGAGAACAGCTGCCTTCTCTGGCCAGTATTGACGCCTGCTGCCTCCTTTGGAAACTGGGAATGCATCCTCCAGCAGGCATGTAGAGGAGGGTACACTGGGATTCACGCAGAACACACCACGGAGGAACTAATGCATTGGGTACACTGAGAAGAAAGCATCATTTGAGGCTCCTGGAGGTCACTGCTTTCACCTTCCTCTCTGAAATACTACATTAAAACGCATCAAAAGTTGGCTGCAGAAACTGGGGATGCATCTTCCAGCAGGCATGTAGAGGAGGGTACAGTGGGAGTCACGCAGAACACACCACAGAGGAACTAATGCATTGGGTACACTGGGGAGAAAGCATCATTTCAAACTCCTGGAGGTCACTGCTTCCTGTGTGAACACCTGAATCCAAACCCAACAGGCATGTAGAGGAGGAACACCTGGGACCTAACACTGACTTCCCCCTGGGTTCCCTGGAGGAGAAAGCATGCTTTGAAACTCACTGCTTCTTGTCTGAAAACCTGAAAACAAACCCCCAAAAGTTGCAGAGATGAACTACCAGCAACACCTGGCCAATTCGGCCGCGATCCGGTCCGAGATCCAGAGGTTTGAGTCCGTGCACCCCAACATTTACTCCATCTACGAGCTGCTGGAGAGGGTGGAGGAGCCGCTGCTGCAGAACCAGATCCGGGAGCATGTCATCGCCATCGAAGGTAAGAAGAGTCACATCCTAACCCCTACAAAGGGACACAATCCCGGGTAATGCTGAGAGGTCTTCCCCCGCTGCATGGGAGCTGTTATGTGTCAGACTTTGGGAGAACGTGTGGTGCACGCGCTCCAAGGAAATCCATTAGTTCTGAGGTTGCACATTCACAACTTTAGAAATGCTGAGTTCACACATTGAAGGAATGGATGATTTTAGAGGGAATTTGTTCAAAAACATCCCAAATAACTGGATAGAAATCTCCTGCAAATGATTTATCTAATATCATATTCCATCCACTTGTTTAGAGACTCTTCAGGCGCTGGTTCTGTGTTGAGACTCACTCCTGAGACTCAATGGTTTTCACTCACTAATAGACTCATACAGAGACTCAGACTCAGAGACTCAGACTCAGAGACTCAGACTCAGAGACTCAGACTCAGAGACTCAGACTCAGAGACTCAGACTCAGAGACTCTTCTGGCTCATCTTTGTGGGTCGGGTTCTGGTTGTTTGAGTTGAAATCAGCTGTTCCTCTAAAGAAAGTATGAAATGAAGTTCAAGTCCCTGAGAAGCAGCTTTTCTGATTTAACAGCCAAGTTGAGTTGTTGTTGTTGATAAGACGAGAGATAAGATGTATTTATCCTGAAGGAAATAGTTGTGAGTCACAACAACACAATGAAACACGTAGAACACTGTACAGTGAAAAGCAGTATTTAGAAGTGTTGTTTGAGACACAGATCTTGGTATGTTCCCTCTCTGGTGTGTTGAGGCAAAGAAAGCCTTTACCTTCAAGAAGACGCATAGCTGTGTGTTGTAACAGAAAGTGTGATCTGTCATCTCCTGACACCTGAAGACACGCAGCTGCTGCTTCGCCTCAAACCCTCTGTGACACGTGGAGAACTCCTGCCTTGTTGTTGTTGTTGTTTCTCTGCTGTCAATAGTTGTTGTTTTTTTTGCTTTGTTTACATCCACGTACAATGTGTTGGATTGAAAAGTGGAAGTAGTACACGTTGTCTTAAAACAGACTTTTGGACGTGATTGAAGGCCAGATTCTGCAGAGATATTGGGGGAAAAACAAGAAATATTTAACTTTTTTAATGTAAAATATGCACTTTTTTGTGTCTAAAATCTATGATCTCCCCTCAAACTATCCCATAATACCCTCCTCCAACCAAACGCCAATCATGAATTCCTAATTCTGCAGAAATATCAGAAGGAAAACTGCAATATTTCTCTTTTTTTTAAACGCACAATTGTTGTAATATTACTATTTAACTCAAAGGGAAGTTATCAAGCGATAATCCTGATTGAAGTCCCAGCATGCACTCTGTTTTTTTTTTAAAAAGTGGAAGTAGTACACGTTGTCTTAAAACTGACTTTTGGACGTGATTGAACTAACTGTGTCTCTGGAGGGACTTAGCACAACCGTATCTTTATAAACTAAGACTCTGACTAACTGAGTCTGAGCGTGCGTTTGTAAAGAACACACCACTCAGTATTGATTCATTGACTTATATCTTCACATGTATCATCACCCAGCTGTTTCAATATATAACTAAACACTCATGTGTGTGTTTGTCAGTAAATACTTAGAAAGTGTGCTAAGATCCTGCAACATGAAGCCTGTGCACTGATTGACTGTACGCACGTACGTAAAGCACACGCATGTTAGTTTGAGTTAAATAAGATGCTGGTTTGACAAACCCTCAGTGGCCGGGAGGTCGTCTCAGCGTGGAGGGGGTGTTTCTGTTAGCGTCTTTTATTGAATTGACTGATCAGTGATATCTGCACACACACACACACACACACACACACACACACACACACACACACACACACACACATCCTGTTTGTGTATCAATGCATTTGTGTGTGTGCTGCTTTATCCCCACCAAAACAAGAGGTTACAAACTCTGCACAGCTTTTAAAGGTCCATTTCTCACAGGATCTGAAGGCGTTTCACTTCAGAGGAAATGTCACGCTGCTAAAAATACACGTTGACTTTATTAGATCAACATTGGCATTGATTAAAAGTATGAAATGTCACTTTTTTATGCATTAAGTTGTGATAACATGTCTAAACCTGTGATTGTTATTTAGCTGTGCTCCAAAGAAACTGAGAAAAGCAACAAATCATTCTTTCTTTCTTTCTTGCAGTCGCTGGGTAAATGAAAACATGATTGAACTAATTTATGGTTTTTACTCACTGTTGTAATGCAGAGAGTTATAGAGGCTGAAATAGAGAGTTATAGAGGCTGAAATAGAGAGTTGTAGAGGCTGAAATAGAGAGAATTGTAGAGGCTGAAATAGAGAGTTGTAGAGGCTGAAATAGAGAGAATTATAGAGGCTGAAATAGAGAGTTGTAGAGGCTGAAATAGAGAATAGTAGAGGCTGAAATAGAGAGTTGTAGAGGCTGAAATAGAGAATTGTAGAGGCTGAAAAAGAGAATTGTAGAGGCTGAAATAGAGAGAATTATAGAGGCTGAAATAGAGAGTTGTAGAGGCTGAAATAGAGAATAGTAGAGGCTGAAATAGAGAGTTGTAGAGGCTGAAATAGAGAGTTGTAGAGGCTGAAAAAGAGAATTGTAGAGGCTGAAATAGAGAGTTATAGAGAGTTATAGAGGCTGAAATAGAGAATTGTAGAGGCTGAAATAGAGAATAGTAGAGGCTGAAATAGAGAGTTGTAGAGGCTGAAAAAGAGAATTGTAGAGGCTGAAATAGAGAATTGTAGAGGCTGAAATAGAGAGTTATAGAGGCTGAAATAGAGAATTGTAGAGGCTGAAATAGAGAATTGTAGAGAGGCTGAAATAGAGAGTTGTAGAGGCTGAAATAGAGAGAATTGTAGAGGCTGAAATAGAGAGTTGTAGAGGCTGAAATAGAGAGTTGTAGAGGCTGAAAAAGAGAATTGTAGAGGCTGAAATAGAGAGTTATAGAGAGTTATAGAGGCTGAAATAGAGAATTGTAGAGGCTGAAATAGAGAGTTATAGAGGCTGAAATAGAGAATTGTAGAGGCTGAAATAGAGAATTGTAGAGAGGCTGAAATAGAGAGTTGTAGAGGCTGAAATAGAGAGAATTGTAGAGGCTGAAATAGAGAGTTGTAGAGGCTGAAATAGAGAGTTGTAGAGGCTGAAATAGAGAATTATAGAGGCTGAAATAGAGAGTTGTAGAGGATGAAATAGAGAGTTGTAGAGGCTGAAATAGAGAGTTGTAGAGGCTGAAATAGAGAGTTGTAGAGGATGAAATAGAGAATTGTAGAGGCTGAAATAGAGAGTTGTAGAGGCTGAAATAGAGAATTGTAGAGGCTGAAATAGAGAGTTGTAGAGGATGAAATAGAGAATTGTAGAGGCTGAAATAGAGAGTTGTAGAGGCTGAAATAGAGAATTGTAGAGGCTGAAATAGAGAGTTGTAGAGGATGAAATAGAGAATTGTAGAGGCTGAAATAGAGAGTTGTAGAGGCTGAAATAGAGAGTTGTAGAGGCTGAAATAGAGAATAGTAGAGGCTGAAATAGAGAGTTGTAGAGGCTGAAATAGAGAGAATTGTAGAGGCTGAAAAAGAGAATTGTAGAGGCTGAAATAGAGAGTTATAGAGAGTTATAGAGAGTTATAGAGGCTGAAATAGAGAATTGTAGAGGCTGAAATAGAGAGTTATAGAGGCTGAAATAGAGAATTGTAGAGGCTGAAATAAAGAATTGTAGAGAGGCTGAAATAGAGAGTTGTAGAGGCTGAAATAGAGAGAATTGTAGAGGCTGAAATAGAGAGTTGTAGAGGCTGAAATAGAGAGTTGTAGAGGCTGAAATAGAGAGTTGTAGAGGCTGAAATAGAGAGAATTGTAGAGGCTGAAATAGAGAGTTGTAGAGGCTGAAATAGAGAGTTGTAGAGGCTGAAATAGAGAGTTGTAGAGGATGAAATAGAGAATTGTAGAGGCTGAAATAGAGAGTTGTAGAGGCTGAAATAGAGAGTTATAGAGGCTGAAATAGAGAGTTGTAGAGGCTGAAATAGAGAATTATAGAGGCTGAAATAGAGAGTTGTAGAGGATGAAATAGAGAATTGTAGAGGCTGAAATAGAGAGTTGTAGAGGCTGAAATAGAGAATTGTAGAGGCTGAAATAGAGAGTTGTAGAGGCTGAAATAGAGAATAGTAGAGGCTGAAATAGAGAATTATAGAGGCTGAAATAGAGAGTTGTAGAGGCTGAAATAGAGAATTGTAGAGGCTGAAATAGAGAGTTATAGAGGCTGAAATAGAGAATTGTAGAGGCTGAAATAGAGAGTTGTAGAGGCTGAAATAGAGAGTTGTAGAGGCTGAAATAGAGAATTGTAGAGGCTGAAATAGAGAGTGTAGAGCTGAAATAGGAGTTGTAGAGGCTGAAATAGAGAGTTGTAGAGGCTGAAATAGAGAATTGTAGAGGCTGAAATAGAGAATTGTAGAGGCTGAAATAGAGAATTGTAGAGGCTGAATAGAGAATGTAGAGGTGAATAGTTGTAGAGGCTGAAATAGAGAATTGTAGAGGCTGAAATAGAGAGTTATAGAGGCTGAAATAGAGAATTGTAGAGGCTGAAATAGAGAATTGTAGAGGCTGAAATAGAGAATTGTAGAGGCTGAAATAGAGAATTGTAGAGAGAATTGTAGAGGCTGAAATAGAGAATTGTAGAGGCTGAAATAGAGAATTGTAGAGGCTGAAATAGAGAATTGTAGAGAGAATTGTAGAGGCTGAAATAGAGAATTGTAGAGGCTGAAATAGAGAATTGTAGAGGCTGAAATAGAGAGTTGTAGAGGCTGAAATAGAGAATTGTAGAGACTGAAATAGAGAATTGTAGAGGCTGAAATAGAGAGTTGTAGAGGCTGAAATAGAGAATTGTAGAGGCTGAAATAGAGAGTTGTAGAGGCTGAAATAGAGAGTTGTAGAGGCTGAAATAGAGAATGATAGAGGCTGAAATAGAGAATTGTAGAGGCTGAAATAGAGAGTTATAGAGGCTGAAATAGAGAATTGTAGAGGCTGAAATAGAGAGTTGTAGAGGCTGAAATAGAGAATGATAGAGGCTGAAATAGAGAATTGTAGAGGCTGAAATAGAGAGTTATAGAGGCTGAAATAGAGAGAATTGTAGAGGCTGAAATAGAGAATGATAGAGGCTGGAGAGTTGTAGAGGCTGAAATAGAGAATTGTAGAGAGGCTGATATAGAGAGTTGTAGAGGGTAAAACAGGACATATTGTGCGTGTAAATAGAGAAATAAAGCAGTTTCTTTGTGATATCTGAGCAGAATTTGTTGGGTTTGATCATAAATCTATAATTCAGTGAAAGTGGTTTCAGGAGATTTACAGAATAATCTGAGGAGAAATGATCGATTTTAAACTCACAAATGAGAAAATAGATGTTTGTCCAGATAGCGTGTGATATGAATGAGTTACATAAGGACTCAGAGAGTTGTGTAACGAGTCCAGATGTGAGTCTTTATTCTCCGCAGCAGCTCAGTGACTCAGAGAGAGAGAGATGGTGTCGCTGCTGATGCTCTCTGCGGCCATTCACACCCAAAACACAGGATTCCCACGCACTAAAGGGGATAAATGCCCCTCAGAGCAAAGACCCTCTGCATTGATCCCCCTCACACCAAGCACTCACTGCAGCCCAAATTCTGCAGAGATATCGCTAATAAAACTGCAATATTGACCTTTTTAGATGCAAAATATGTCTTTTTTTTTTCCAAATCTGTTATTTCTTCACACATTCTTCCATAAAACCTCTTAGACCAAACCACACCAACTCAATTCCATGTTTTGCCAAACTCCATTGACTTAAGTCCAGATTCTGCAGAGATATCGGGGAAAAAAACAAGAAATATGTTACTTTTTTAATGCCAAATATGCTATTTTTTGTGTCTAAAATCTCTTATTTCCCCTCAAAGTATCCCATCATATCCTCCAACCATACGCCAGTCATGCATTCCTAATTCTGCAGAGATATCAGAAGAAAACGTCAATATTTAGTTATCAAGCAATAATCCTGATTGAAGTCCCAGCATGCACTCTGTTTTTGTAGTTTTCTGACCCTCTTTCTGTAGTTCGTTAAGTGTGTAACTCACAGTTTGTTTAAATAAAGTGTGACGGTGTTTCCTGCAGCGAGGAAACAAAGAGAAGGTGGACCAGGAAGTAGGTCAGAGTCAGGACACACACACACACACACACACACACACACACACACACACACACACAGGTGTAGGACAGTAATCCCTCAGAAACACCAACGTTTGTTTTCCTTTTGTCTTATTCTGCGAGGCCTTGAACGCACCACGTGACCCACTTAGCCTCAGTACTGTGTGTGTGTCTGGGTGTGTGTGTGTGTGTGTGTGTGTGTGTATAGTATTGCCCACATAATGCCCGTTCTCAGGTTTCAGATCATTCAGGGAGAACACGTGAAGCAAAGCTGAAACAACCTGTAGTGGAAATAAATACAAAATAAATACAAAATAAATACAAATAAATACAAAATAAATACAAAATAAATACAAATAAATACAAAATAAATACAAATAAATACAAAATAAATACAAAATAAATACAAATAAATACAAAATAAATACAAATAAATACAAAATAAATACAAAATAAATAATCAAATAAATCTATATTAACATAAATACAAAAGGTCATGCTTGTGTATATATATCTGAAATAAATGATTGTATTTAACTGTAATTCCCCTACAAAGCATTATTGCCATGTTACATAAGGTCCAGTTATAACAGCTGTTTGGTGGTGTGTTACATAACGCGTCACGACTCGCCTCTCTGAAGCTTTTGTTCGCTCTCCTTCATGTCCTCCATCACTACGAGCTGAAGCGCCACTCAGCCTTAAGTGCAGTGGAGGCGTGCCATTGCATTGTGGGTAATTATGAAACCACAGAAAGAGGAGACACAGAGAGGAGAGTAATGGAGGAGGAATCAAACAAGGAAAGAAGACAAGGACATGAGAAGAGGAGATGAGGAGATGAGAGGAGGAGAGGAGAGGAGAGGAGAGGAGAGGAGAGGAGAGGAGAGGAGAGGAGAGGAGAGGAGAGGAGAGGAGGAGAGGAACCCAACAGAAAGGCTTTTCTCCAGGATTCAGGGGAGATTATTTTCCCTTAAATCCTGATATTTATAAATGTAAATAAAGTGTAATATGTGAACATAGGAAGTATAAAGGAAAGGAGTGCAGAAATCAAACTAAATGAAATATAATACAAATATGTAAATATCAGGAAGTTCATACAAAAATAGCCAATAAAAAAAAATGGAATTCACAAAAGAATACACAAAAGAATACACAAGTAGGATGTGCAATAAAATGGAAATAAAAACATATTTAAATAAACATAAGGAGTTCAAATAAAACTGTTAAATGCAATCTGTAGTTATTGAATATATGTACTAACTATATAACCCTGATATACAGACTACCCTTTAAAACATGTGTGTCTCCAGGTGTAGATCAGGGTTCACACGGAGGGAGCAGGGTCTCCTGAGATTCTGTAGCTTTCAGTGCCAATGGTCTAACAAGTTATTATTCATTACATATGGAACACAGACCAGCTGATCAATAAACATTCAACAAGTGTCTCCTCTCCTTGTTTCCTCACCTCCTTCTCTACCTGTCTTCTTTCCATTCTCTCCTCATCTCTCCTTATCACCTCTCTTCACTTCCTCCTCCCTCCTCTCCTCCCCCTCAAACTGTCCTCTGTGATGAATCTCTATGTCTGAATAACATCTCATATCTCTCACTGATAAACCAATAGAGAAAATCAATCAAACTGGAATATTGTCCCTAAAATATGATTTCAACGGTTATTTCCTTTGTACAAAGTGCACTCTGGTTACATCCCCCCCCCACACACACACACACACACACACACACACACACACACACACACACACACACACACACACACACACGTGTTAGACGCTGTTATCCAAAGCGACTAACTCACATTCAGTACGGACCCACAGGAGCACCTTAGGGTGAGGTGTCTCAGGGACACAACCACATGCTGACTGCAGTGGGACTCGAACCTGCTATCCCCTGATTCAAAGTCCATCACACATATCCACTGAGCCACAGCCTCCTAAACGATGCATTCAGGTGCAGCGATGTGTTCAGGGTTCTGACCGTTCTCTGTATTTATCTCACATTGTTCTGGATCTCTCCATCAGTTCAGCTTTTTCTCACATTTCTCTGTATTTTCCTGTCATGTTCCTGAGCTTCTGACTGAGCTTCTGACTGAGCTTCTGACTGAGCTTCTGACTTCTGACTTCTGACTTCTGACTGAGCTTCTGACTGAGCTTCTGACTGAGCTTCTGACTGAGCTTCTGACTGAGCTTCTGACTGAGCTTCTGACTTCTGACTGAGCTTCTGACTGAGCTTCTGACTGAGCTTCTGACTGAGCTTCTGACTGAGCTTCTGACTGAGCTTCTGACTGAGCTTCTGACTTCTGACTGAGCTTCTGACTGAGCTTCTGACTTCTAACTTCTGACTGAGCTTCTGACTTCTGACTTCTGACTTCTGACTGAGCTTCTGACTGAGCTTCTGACTTCTGACTGAGCTTCTGACTGAGCTTCTGACTGAGCTTCTGACTTCTAACTTCTGACTGAGCTTCTAACTTCTGACTGAGCTTCTGACTTCTGACTTCTGACTGAGCTTCTGACTGAGCTTCTGACTGAGCTTCTGACTGAGCTTCTGACTGAGCTTCTGACTGAGCTTCTGACTTCTGACTGAGCTTCTGACTGAGCTTCTGACTTCTAACTTCTGACTGAGCTTCTGACTTCTGACTTCTGACTTCTGACTGAGCTTCTGACTGAGCTTCTGACTTCTGACTGAGCTTCTGACTGAGCTTCTGACTGAGCTTCTGACTTCTAACTTCTGACTGAGCTTCTAACTTCTGACTGAGCTTCTGACTTCTGACTTCTGACTTCTGACTGAGCTTCTGACTTCTGACTTCTGACTTCTGACTGAGCTTCTGACTTCTGACTGAGCTTCTGACTTCTGACTGAGCTTCTGACTTCTGACTGAGCTTCTGACTTCTGACTGAGCTTCTGACTGAGCTTCTGACTGAGCTTCTGACTGAGCTTCTGACTTCTGACTGAACTTCTGACTGAGCTTCTGACTTCTGACTGAGCTTCTGACTGAGCTTCTGACTTCTGACTTCTGACTTCTGACTGAGCTTCTGACTTCTAACTTCTGACTTCTGACTGAGCTTCTGACTGAGCTTCTGACTTCTGACTGAGCTTCTGACTGAGCTTCTGACTGAGCTTCTGACTTCTGACTTCTGACTGAGCTTCTGACTGAGCTTCTGACTGAGCTTCTGACTTCTGACTGAGCTTCTGACTGAGCTTCTGACTTCTGACTGAGCTTCTGACTTCTGGCTGACCTCTGACTGAGCTTCTGACTTCTGACTGACTTCTGACTGAGCTTCTGACTTCTGACTGAGCTTCTGACTGAGCTTCTGACTGAGCTTCTGACTTCTAACTTCTGACTGAGCTTCTGACTTCTGACTTCTGACTTCTGACTGAGCTTCTGACTGAGCTTCTGACTTCTGACTGAGCTTCTGACTGAGCTTCTGACTGAGCTTCTGACTTCTAACTTCTGACTGAGCTTCTAACTTCTGACTGAGCTTCTGACTTCTGACTTCTGACTTCTGACTGAGCTTCTGACTTCTGACTTCTGACTTCTGACTGAGCTTCTGACTTCTGACTGAGCTTCTGACTTCTGACTGAGCTTCTGACTTCTGACTGAGCTTCTGACTTCTGACTGAGCTTCTGACTGAGCTTCTGACTGAGCTTCTGACTGAGCTTCTGACTTCTGACTGAACTTCTGACTGAGCTTCTGACTTCTGACTGAGCTTCTGACTGAGCTTCTGACTTCTGACTTCTGACTTCTGACTGAGCTTCTGACTTCTAACTTCTGACTTCTGACTGAGCTTCTGACTGAGCTTCTGACTTCTGACTGAGCTTCTGACTGAGCTTCTGACTGAGCTTCTGACTTCTGACTTCTGACTGAGCTTCTGACTGAGCTTCTGACTGAGCTTCTGACTTCTGACTGAGCTTCTGACTGAGCTTCTGACTTCTGACTGAGCTTCTGACTTCTGGCTGACCTCTGACTGAGCTTCTGACTTCTGACTGAGCTTCTGACTGAGCTTCTGACTTCTGACTGACTTCTGACTGAGCTTCTGACTTCTGACTGAGCTTCTGACTGAGCTTCTGACTGAGCTTCTGACTGAGCTTCTGACTGAGCTTCTGACTGAGCTTCTGGCTGAGCTTCTGAGCTTCTGACTGAGCTTCTTGCTGAGCTTCTGGCTGAGCTTCTGGCTGAGCTTCTGACTGAGCTTCTGAGCTTCTGGCTGAGCTTCTGAGCTTCTGACTGAGCTTCTGGCTGAGCTTCTGGCTGAGCTTCTGAGCTTCTGGCTAAGCTTCTGAGCTTCTGACTGAGCTTCTGACTGAGCTTCTGGCTGAGCTTCTGAGCTTCTGGCTGAGCTTCTGGCTGAGCTTCTGGCTGAGCTTCTGGCTGAGCTTCTGGCTGAGCTTCTGAGCTTCTGGCTGAGCTTCTGAGCTTCTGGCTGAGCTTCTGAGCTTCTGGCTGAGCTTCTGGCTGAGCTTCTGTGATGAAAGGAGACAGTGAGACAGATATTTCCTCAGAGCTCAGAGTCTCTAAATACCCGTCAGACATTCAGAGAATAAAGAAGCCTCTGTTTGAGACTCAATAGGCTCTGTGGGAGGGGTCAAAGGTCACTGATGGAAAACAGAGCACGCTCACAAAGACCCTCTCACGGAAAATAAATACAAAAATATACCATTCAATTATTACAGCCTGCAGTTGGTCCCTCTTTTATTTTGAAGGAATTCGGGCGTCCCAGAATGCTTTGTTGTTGTTGTTGTTGTTTATGGATGAGCTTTCCTTTCCTTCGCCTGATTTCCTTTTTCCTCTCCTTGTCCCTAATTCTCGTCTAATCCTCTTCCTCCTCCTCATCTTCCTCACATCAGCTGTTTCCCCGCCACAATAAAAGCCTCTTTCATCGTCTGTAACTAAGAGACTCTGAGTCAGTGGGAGTTCATCTGGAGATTCATCACAAAGGACAGTTTGAGGGGGAGGAGAGGAGGGAGGAGACAAGGAGAGAAGGGAGGAGACAAGGAGAGGAGGGAGGAGAGGAGGGAGGAGACAAGGAGAGAAGGCAAGGAGAGGAGGAAGGAGAGAAGGCAAGGAGAGGAGAGGAGGAGGAATCAAGGACAGGTTGAAAGGATATTAGAAGAGGAGTCAATGACAGAAGGTCACAGAGAGGAAACAAGGAGAGG
>NW_022987657.1:427955-437955 GCF_902827165.1 Trematomus bernacchii
GGTTTATTTTATTATTCTTAACCTCAAAACGTCACTTTTTAATCTACTTACTTCTGTAATATTATTGAAAACATTTCTACAATTTTTTCTTTTTAAATACATTTTTACTTTATATTATAGTTAGTTATTAAAATGTCTGAAAACTATTCCTTAATATATAAAGTGAATGACGTAATGCTGGACTCTCACCAACAGGTGGCAGCAGAGAGCTGAATGTGTTTGGAGGAATGCTGGGATTTGGAGTGTGTGTCTAAATAAGACATTTTAAGACTTTATTTTATTTATTGTTACGTATATAATTTAATGAGTCTGAGTCAGCTGCAGACTGTACATGATGGTGATGCGTGCTCACTGTTTCTCTGAATGAATGAATTAAGTAGGCCACACACACATTACTAATGTATAATATAGAAAACACACACACCCACACACACACACACACTCTGGGGACTCTTCAGAGCCTCTGAATAATTGAAACCTCTCTAACGATGTCTCTCGGGGCTCGTGTGTGTTCTTGTATCTTCTCGTGTGTGTGTATACATACATGTGTGTGTGTTTATGTGTGTGTTGTCATGTTCTCAGAACACACACTTCCTGTTTGACATTTCCCCCCCTCAGATATGTTCTCCTCTGACAGATTTGACAGCAAAGCGTTCCCATGTGATAAAAAAAACACACTGTGTGTGTGTGTGTGTGTGTGTGTGTGTGTGTGTGTGTGTGTGTGTGTGTGTGTGTGAGATTTTCTAAACAAGAGAACATCTTGATTATTAGGCTATTTAATTGCTTGGTACTTTTTCATGGAGTTGCATACAAAATAAAATAATTTAAGATATTTATAATCATTTTTTTAAGATGATCAAGTTTCCTAGATATTGATTAATCTTCTAAATATTATTATTTATTTATATATCTTTTTTTATATTTCAATTAATTCATTTACATTGTTATTTTACTTTATTTTGTATTAATAACATTGAAATATATTTAAATATTATTATTAATTATTTTCACCGTGACACAGGATTTTCTCTAACGCCGCCTGCAGCCGAGCATATGGTTTCTATTGAGGGCAGGGATTACAAGTGTGTGTGTGTGTGTGTGTGTGTGTGTGTGTGTGTGTGTGTGTGTGTGTGTGTGTGTGTGTGTGTGTGTGTGTGTGTGTGTGTGTGTGTGTGTGTGTGTGTGTGTGTGTGTGTGTGTGTGTAGTGCTGTGTGTGTGTGTGTGTGTGTGGATGTGTGTGTGTGTTGTGGGTGTGTGTGTGTGTGTGTGTGTGTGTGTGTGTGTGTTCATACAATACGTCCTCCCTTGGGAATGTGGACATCAGCTGTTCCTTCTCTCTTCTTCTTAAAGGTGTGTGTGTAAATTCCCAGAATCCTTTGCTGTTAGTGCATTTGTATGAGCTGTGCATCTCTAGTGTGTCTCCCCCCCTCCTCCGCTAACTGACCCATTTTCTTCGTCTCTAGGGGTGTGTGTGTGAGAGAGAGAGAGAGATGGGGGGGTGTGGGGAGCTCCCGTCGCTCCTTCGCTCTTTGATGCTGAAAAAAACTCTCGAGGAGGCAGATGTGTGTGTGTCATGTTTGATGAGAGCGCTCCATGATGTGAGTTTGTCAAACACAACAGTAGCACCGTGTGTGTGTGTGTGTGTGTGTGTGTGTGTGGTGTGTGTGTGTGTGTGTGTGGGTGTGTGTGTGTGTGTGTGTGTGTGTGTGTGTGTGTGTGTGTGTGTGTGTGTGTGTGTGTGTGTGTGTGTGTGTGTGTGTGTGTGTGTGTGTGTGTGTGTGTGTGTGTGTGTGTGTGTGTGTGTGTGTGTGTGTGTGTGTGTGTGTGTGTGTGTGTGTGTGTGTGTGTGTGTGTGTGTGTGTGTGTGTGTGTGTGGGGGTCCTGATAAGACCCTGAGACCTTTACTCTCCTGCTGCTTTAATATAAAGATAAGACCAGAGGAATAAATAAAATTCACACATTCTGCAAAAAACATGAAATACTAAATGTAAATCAGCCTCGCTGTGTGTTTCCTGAACGGTAGACTTTTTAAAAAGTCTAAAATATCTGTTGAAAAAATTGCCAAAATCCAATAAATATCTAACGGCTGCTTCTCGACTTCAGAGAGAACAGAAAACACGCTTTCAACTTCTTTCTGATTACACAGGACATGTGACCTGTATGTTCTGTAAGGGTCTGGGTCTGGGTCTATGTTTAGGGTCTAGGTCTATGTTCTGGGTCTAGGGTCTGGGTCTGGGTCTAGGGTCTGGGTCTGGGTCTAGGGTCTGGGTCTAGGGTCTGGGTCTGGGTCTAGGGTCTGGGTCTAGTGGTGTCTCCACTTAGTAAACACAGATAGTCTATTCCAGGGGTTTTCAAAGTGTGGGAAGGTGAGCCTCCCCTCAGAGAACATAAGAACAGCCGCGCCCCCCCCCTCCCAATTATTATTGCTATTATTATTATTATCATTGTTGTTGTTGCTATAATGCAGGGGTATTCAATTGCATTTCAAAGAGGTCCAGTAAGATAAAATGAAGACTGTTTCTCTCCTCTTGTCTCGTCTCTGTGTTTGAATCTATCGTGCTGGCTCACTGACTGCACCGATTTGATTGGCTGAGTAGCGTCACCTCCTTAAAACATTAAACAATAACTTTTTTAAACCTTTTTATCTTTATGTTTTAAACATATTGTATACAACTCCCCCACTACTTGGACTATTCCTTGCACCCCTCTAGAATAAGCCCAAATGGTCTCAACCATATTGCATCAGTAACGTGCACTTTGTTGTTATAACAAGATCGCAAGGACAGTGGTAGCGATCGGACAATTGAGTGTTGTTCAGTGTGTTGTGGAACATGCGTGTCCGTGCACGAAAATATACCACACACCCAATTACAATAGCATGTTCAATTCACTACCCTGGAAGTTAATAAAGTTGTTAAAGTTGGAACAGCCTGTGGACAGCCGTTCTTCCTCGCATGTCAGTCGCCGACACCTTCTTACAGAGGACAGGCAAATCTAGCCGCAGCACGACCCGTATATTTTCGCACGCCGTGTTCTCAACACATATCTTTTAAAACATTTTTAACATTTTCAACATCGTGGATAAATCCTTATATGTTCCCGGCAACACACTGAACGTCAACTTTGCCTCCTTATTACACTCACCCCTACTTTAGTGGGAACAATGAGTCTGCACACAGGAATAAACGCAGATCATAATCTGCACTTGATTTTGATCAAAGTCAATGCGGAAAACCCGCACTCACACAGGTGGGTGGAGGTGAAGGGAATGAGCACTCACACAGGTAGGTGGAGGTGAAGGGAATGAGCACTCTCACAGCCTGTTAGGCGAGGTGGGGGGACGCGGTCTCCACAGACAGCCAACAGTGGGCAAGTGTCACTTTTCTCATCTTTTCTCGTTATTTTTTTTCTCACGCTGCGCCTCCCCTGAAGCTCTCTGGCGCCCCCCAGGGGAGGCGCGCCTCACACTTTGAAAACCGCTGGTCTATTCTAACCCACGATGCGTTCAAAGACCATTGGAAATATGATTATCTGATAATAATCTCTGTTTTACAGCTTCTGTTTGTGGTAAATGGTCTATTTTGGGTGACTTTCTCATAGATTTGTAGTTTTTATTCAACCTTAACACAGATATAGTCACCTCATGATGCGTTCAAAGACAATTGGAAACATGTCAATTATGCCGTTTTACAGGTTTTGTGTTTGTGATAAATTGTCTATTTTTGTCCCTTTTCACATTGATTTGTCGTCAGTTTGAACAAACTAAACACACATATGGTCTCTTATCATCCATGATGCATTCAAAGACCGTTGGAGATGTGATAATGTGTTCTGTTGTGCTGCATTTGCATAAATAGCATCATATTTCCCCCTTCATGCTTTCTGTGATTTGCATATTCAGCTGAAGTGTGTGTGGATCAGGGGACAGGTGGTCCTCTTTACCCCCCCCCCCCCACACACACACACACACACACACTTCATTGGGGCTAATTGGAGCATATTTCATGGTCTGCACTGCAATTAAAGAGGGGGGGTCTTTGTCTTGAGGGCAGGAGACACTCTTTCAGATGCTTCTCAAACACAGCTTTTATTTTGGAGGGTCTTCTCCTTGGGCAGAAGTCAGAAGATATCCCAAACCCCCGTCTGATGTTCCCACGCTCATTTGGAGGAAACACACACACACTCATACTCTCACACACACACACACACACTCACACACACACACACACACTCACACTCACACTCACACACACACACACACACACACTCTCTGCTTTCATGTGTTATGGGGACGGATATGAATTCTTTATTTTGGTGATGAAGGTGCGTTTGATGTCGGTGTCAGTGGGGAGGAATATAGGGGAGTTAGAGGTGTGTGTGTTTGTGTGTGTGTGAGAGGTGTGTGTTATCAGAAAGTGAGGAGGTGAGGAGGGGGAGTCTAATCTGTATTAATCCAGGAATTATCCACATCCAACACCTCCTCAGAGTTTATCTGGCCCACTCTGTTGTGATTGGTCAACTGCTTAGAGATGTCCCGCCCCTTTAGCCTATATCATGTACAATGTGTTACCGGTAGCCAATAGGATCGCGAGTGTTCCGTAGTGATGTCTCTATGATCTGAAAGTAAACAAAGGGGCGTCTTTACAGATTGATTTTAATTTTTACAAATGATTAAAGAAACACAGATCACATGAAAACAGGTTCTAAGTTTTTACAAATTATTTCACACATATTTTGTCCATTTTGAGGAAGTAGAAGTCGCTCCTTTTGCCATCTCTGAGAAACTCCTACCTGCATTCTGCTGCCTCAGCACACACTCATTACATGACTCCCCAAAAAGTGTGTGTGTGTGTGTGTGTGTGTGTGTGTGTGTGTGTGTGTGTGTGTGTGTGTGTGTGTGTGTGTGTGTGTGTGTGTGTGTGTGTGTGTGTGTGTGTGTGTGTGTGTGTGTGTGTGTGTGTGTGTGTGTGTGGTGTGTGTGTGTGTGTGTGTGTGTGTGTGTGTGTGTGTGTGGTGTGTGTGTGTGTGTGTGTGTGTGTGTGTGTGTGTGTGTGTGTGTGTGTGTGTGTGTGTGTGTGTGTGTGTGTGTGTGTGTGTGTGTGTGTGTGTGTGTGTGTGTGTGTGTGTGTGTGTGTGTGTGTGTGTGTGTGTGTGTGTGTGTGTGTGTCAGGAGACTCCACCCTGATTATAGAGAGTGGAGTAACCTGGAAGACGTGGAGCGGACTTCTCCTCCTGTCTGATTGTTGTGTGTATCTGTTGTGTTGATGAGTGATAGATGGTGACCTCCCAGTGACCTCCCAGTGACCTCTGGAACACTACAGAGCATCCTTTGAATTGATTCAGCATTGTTTGTGTGTCAGTTTTGTTATTTAATCATAATCCATATTTTTCTGTCTCAAAAACGACTTTTTTATTCAATGCAACGATCGTTTTTTCCAGGCTTCACATCTCAGCTGTTTTGGTGAATTCTTCCCAACATTTGTATCCGTATTATTCGATGTTCCTCTGCTCCCAAATGCTCCTGAAGCAGTGCCACGGTGAGGCTCTAGTGGTTGCAGACTCAACCTGTGTATACTCAGTTCATCTTAAGGTTTCCGGGGTAAGTTAAGTAGTTTTCTGATGCTTTAATCTTATCTTAGACGTTCTTTCTTACATTGCATCTTTGAAAACACTCTGCTCTGTCCGGTTCATTTTGAAATCTATAAAGAGACACTTTGATAATGTGGAATTGAAAAGTGCACGCCAGTCTTTCTCCTCTGACCTCATCGCCAAAAGCAACACTTTGTAAAGCACTTTGAAGTGCCTTGTGTGGAAAGGTGCTTCTGATGTGAAGCATGCTGGTAGCTCCACTCCGGTCCAGTGTTTCCATGTACTCCTCCCCGGGTTTCCCCCCCCTCCCCCCCCCCCCCCCCCCCCCCCCCTCTCCTCGCTGTATCTGGGCTGTGTTTCTGCACGGAGCAGCGGAGGAGAGGAGCACCGGAGCTTTGTGTCGCTTTAACCCGGAGATAGAGAGCTCACAGGCGGGGGGAAACAGACCCAAATCACCGCTCCACATCACGGAGGATTTACTCTCAGAAGGGGTGTGTTTTGGGGCAGGAGAACGCGCCGTGGAGACCCTTCAAACCGTGCGTAATGGAGACCCCGGAGCTGTCAGAGTCTCGGTGCTGAAGCGCTTCCTTCCCGGTGTTTGTTGCATCCAAATTAAATCCGCAGGGATGAACCCGGAATGCGTTTCCTGCGTCAACGTTTGCACATCTGGAGGTTCAGAGGAGGCTCCGTGCCCAGCCTGGAGGATCTGAGACAGGTCTGACCCGGAGGGGGGGGGGGGGCTGCTGGATGCACAGACAGAGGGGAGACACGAGTGCGTCTCAGAAACACACCTTTCCTGAGCTTCATGTTGCAGAAGTTAGTGACCATATGAAGCTGCTTGTAAGTTAGTGACCATATGAAGCTGCTTGTAAGTTAGTGACCATATGAAGCTGCTTGTAAGTTAGTGACCATATGAAGCTGCTTGTAAGTTAGTGACCATATGAAGCTGCTTGTAAGTTAGTGACCATATGAAGCTGCTTGTAAGTTAGTGACCATATGGAGTTGCACGTGATGACTGCATAAGTTAGTGTCTAAGACAAGTCTTAATACACATTTGATTGTGTTAAGTTACAAAAAAGGCTGTTGGAAAGTTGGAAAAACAATTTAAAAACCTGACTTTTAGTGCAATAATAACACAGAAAGTTGCTGTAAAGGCTGTGGGTAGGAAACAGCAGAACACTTCAGAGTGTCTGTCTTCAGAGTGTCTTCAGAGTGTCTTCAGAGTGTCTCCAGAGTGTCTTCAGAGTGTCTTCAGAGTGTCTTCAGAGTGTCTCCAGAGTGTCTCCAGAGTGTCTTCAGAGTGTCTTCAGAGTGTCTGTCTTCAGAGTGTCTCCAGAGTGTCTCCAGAGTGTCTCCAGAGTGTCTCCAGAGTGTCTTCAGAGTGTCTCCAGAGTGTCTCCAGAGTGTCTTCAGAGTGTCTGTCTTCAGAGTGTCTCCAGAGTGTCTTCAGAGTGTCTCCAGAGTGTCTTCAGAGTGTCTCCAGAGTGTCTCCAGAGTGTCTTCAGAGTGTCTTCAGAGTGTCTTCAGAGTGTCTCCAGAGTGTCTCCAGAGTGTCTCCAGAGTGTCTTCAGAGTGTCTTCAGAGTGTCTCCGTGATGTACCTGCTGGACAGTCCCTCTGACAGGATGGAGCGAGAGACGCCTCAGAGGAAGACGGTGTACCGGATCTCCCTCACCTTAGTGAAGAGGGAGAGTCTGGATGAGGACGATGGAGAGGACCATGGGGGGTCCCGGCGGGAGAAGGGGGGGGGAGAAGAAGCTCCTGGAACAGCTGCAGGAGGTGGAGGACGAATCAGAGGAAGAAGAGCTTTCTAACGGCATCATGAGGAACTTCAGGACGTTTAGCACCGGGCAGCTGGAGCTGGGGAGGAGGAAGATCGCCAGGAAGCTGCGTCTGGGGAGGGAGAAGGAGACCCCCCCCAAGAAGAAGGAGACCCCCCTCAGGAAGATGGACTCTCAGGAGGGGGAGGACACACTTAAGGACACACTAAAGGACACACTTAAGGACACACTAAAGGAGGCGAAATGTCCTGTAGAAACGAAGAAAAAGCTCCTGAAGGCGAGGAGCATCGAGGAGGGAAACTGCGACGCCCCCTCCAGGACTAACGGACAAACGACCCCCCATGAGACCCCCCAGAGAAAGATGGACTCTCAGGAGGGTGAGGGCACACTAAAGGACACACTAAAGGACACACTAAAGGAGGCGAAATGTCCTCTAGAAACGAAGAAAAAGCTCCTGAAGGCGATAAGCGTTGAGGAAGGCGCCCCCTCCAGAAAGATGGACTCTCAAGAGGGGGAGGACACGCTAAAGGACACATTAAAGGACACACTTAAGGACACACTAAAGGACACATTAAAGGACACACTAAAGGACACACTAAAGGACACACTAAAGGAGGCAAAATGTCCGGTAGAAACGAAGAAGAGGCTCCTGAAAGCGAGAAGCGTTGAAAATGAGGGAAACTGCGACGCCCCCTTTATTTCTAACGGACAAACGACCCCCCCCTGAAACCCCCCCGTTGAAGCGACCCCCTCCCGGAGGACTTTTGCGCCGCAGCTTCAGTTTCAGGCATTGGACGGGGGGCGTGGTCGAGGCCCCCCCCAGCCCCCGATTGGACCCCCGTCGTCAGAAGAGCCGAACCCTAGAAGTGGGGGCGTTTTTAAACAAAAAGAACCCCGAATCAATGCTGGACCTGAAGCGGAGCAAAAACCGGACGTTGGATAACAGCGATCTTTCGGGGGGGGGTTTGTTAATGCGCGGAGGGGGCGGGCGTTCCAGCGAGAGACGGCTGGTTCGATTCTTCAGCGGCATCTTCTTCAACCGGAGAGAGGGGGGGGGCAGCCCGGCAGGAAGCAGGAGGGGGGTGGGGCCGTCCAGCAGCGAGAGCATGACCGGAGGCAGCAGCGAAGGTAACGTCCACTTCCTGTTCGGGGAAAATGTACTTCATGCTTGTAATTTTTGAAGTAGTTCTTGTTCGGGGTCATGTACTTCCTTTCTAGGGTCATGTACTTGCTGTTTGAGGTCATGTACTTCCTGTCCGGGGTCATGTACTTCCTGTCCGGGGTCATGTACTTCCTGTCCGGGGTCATGTACTTCCTGTCTTAAAGCGTCTTGCGAGGTATCTATCATCGCTTCTGTAGTTTGAATCTCTTTTTGTAGTTTTTGTAGTACTTCCTGTGTTGGGTCATGTACTTTCTATCCAGGGAAACATACTTCCTGTCTTGAGTCTTGTACTTCCTGTTTAGGGTCATGTACTTCCTGTTTAGGGTCATGTACTTCCTGTTTAGGGTCATGTACTTCCTGTTTAGGGTCATGTACTTCCTGTTTAGGGTCTTGTACTTCCTGTTTAGGGTCATGTACTTCCTGTTTAGGGTCTTGTACTTCCTGTTTAGGGTCATGTACTTCCTGTTTAGGGTCATGTACTTCCTGTTTAGGGTCATGTACTTCCTGTTTAGGGTCATGTACTTCCTGTTTAGGGTCATGTACTTTCTATCCAGGGAAACATACTTCCTGTCTTGAGTCTTGTACTTCCTGTTTAGGGTCATGTACTTCCTGTTTAGGGTCATGTACTTCCTGTTTAGGGTCATGTACTTTCTATCCAGGGAAACATACTTCCTGTCTTGAGTCTTGTACTTCCTGTTTAGGGTCATGTACTTCCTGTTTAGGGTCTTGTACTTCCTGTTTAGGGTCATGTACTTCCTGTTTAGGGTCATGTACTTCCTGTTTAGGGTCATGTACTTCCTGTTTAGGGTCATGTACTTCCTGTTTAGGGTCATGTACTTCCTGTTTAGGGTCATGTACTTCCTATTTAGGGTCATGTACTTCCTGACTGCAAACCCAATATTATCTACAACCGTCTTCCTGTAGCTTCAGGAGACATGTTGGTCTCATCCTGCGTCTGGTAGGTCCTTAAATGTCTCTATGTGGTCGTTTGGGGTTTCTTGTTTTGCTAATAAGGCTTCTCTCAAAGCCGGTAACTCCAACTTGTTCCCGTTCTAAATCAGGTTTCTGAGTCCTGTTATTGGTTGTTTTTGTTATCTGTCAAACACAAGATTTGAAAAGGAGTCTTATTGGGGGGAACTCAGTGTTATCTGTCATTACGTGGACAACGAGTGTTCGTAAAGTGTCCTGACGTCAGGGTACATTTCAGTGATCCTTAGAAACCCCTTTAATCCCCTCTGACCCCCACAGACTCACCTCGGGGCCTCTTCAGGGGTCCCAAACCACGGGTTGTGCCCCTCTGTGTTGACTTAGCTTGGATATATTCACAGTGTGTGTGTAGAGGGGTGTGTGTGTAGAGGGGGGTGTGTGTGTGTGTTTGTTTTGGACAGCAGGGTGATGTTTGTCTTTCATTTACTGTCAGTTTAAAATGCACTCGAGGCGCGATTTAAAAAAAGCGTGAATAAATAAA
>NW_022987657.1:445455-449034 GCF_902827165.1 Trematomus bernacchii
TTATGTCTTTTAAAAAGCTTAAAATATTTCACAGTGTGTCCAAAAATGTACACCATAACGATGTAGGATTTTCAAAATAAAACAACGTTGTCGTGCCACAAAACCCGTATTTTTACACGTTTTCATGCAAAAATGTTCCTTAAAACACCTTAAAAGCTGGTTTCTGTGGATCCTCTTCGTGCACGCTCTCCTAAATATTTCACCCTGCTCTCATTGAGGAAATAAAAGTGGAGCTTCCTCTCCGGTCGGACCAGATTTCTCGTTAAATATTGAATCAGATTCCCCGGGCGCAGACCCACTTCTCTCCGTGTTCCTTTCAATATTTCACATCTCTGGAGGTCCTCCTGTCTCCTAATGGATACCACACAAACACCTCCATAATTAAAACGTTTTACTATCAGAGGTCAAAGATCTGGGTCATGCTTTTATTGTGAAAGGGTCGTCAGCAATGCGGTCGCTCGTTCAGGCTTTTATTTTGGGAGGAGAAATGTTGACATTGAATACAAATCTGTTTATTATCAACCAAATAATGCCTTAATACAAATCTATGCATCTTCCTGTACAGGTCTTTCAAAGTAAAAGCCCTCAAGGATCATTCTCCTGTCTTTCACAGGCTTTTACTTTGAAATACCTGCAAGACATGAAAAATAAACCTAATTCTAACTGCATGGTTTATGGTAAGCACTGTGTAAATGGACATTATGCTGGATTACATGTCATTTTACAGATTATATTATTCTGTTTTTAGCGCTAGCTGTCAGTAAAGTATGTTTGGCTTCCTCTCAGGACTTCTTTTAGAACAGAAAAACCCCTCTGTGTGTGTGTGTGTGTGTGTGTGTGTGTGTGTGTGTGTGTGTGTGTGTGTGTGTGTGTGTGTGTGTGTGTGTGTGTGTGTGTGTGTGTGTGTGTGTGTGTGTGTGTGTGTGTGTGTGTGTGTGTGTGTGTGTGTGTGTGTGTGTGTGTGTGTGTGTGTGTGTGTGTGTGTGTGTGTGTGTGTGTGTGTGTGTGTGTGTGTAACACAATTTATAACGGTTTATTTAATCTAAATTGACTCAGAGGGGTTTTTTATTCTGCAGACAGTGAAGGGGAATCCCCGGATTGTCCCTGAAGGGCACACAGAATAAATATTTGCTGCATCAGTAATGCGTTTTATTTTGAAGCCTCTCTGCCACACACACACACACACACGCGCACACACACACACACACACACACACACACTCTTTGATCTGGAGGAAACTGCAGCTCCTAATTAAATACAAAAACTCCCTGAGAGTCTGAAACGTTGTTGTGAATTCCTGAAGTCTAAAAATAGCGACGCTGCATTCCCAAAGCGATCGGGAGGAAAACCAGAAACCAGAAACCACAAGAATTCAGCCTCAGGAAAACTGTGCTGCGTTCAGGGACACTCAGTTCATCTCAGGAGCTGTTATTGTTCCCAAATCTCCTCTCTATGCTGCGTTCAGGGACAATAAGGAGTCCAGGTTTCCATGAGAAGAAATGAATTAATCCGCTTTTTAATTGGGTGACAAAGCCCCTGAAGGTGAGCAGGTGCAGCAGGTGCTCCTCCCCTCTCAGGTGTGTACAGGTGTGTGAAGGTGTGTCTTCCTGAGGCTCCTCCCACTGTGTGCTGCATGATAACGGCTCTGTTTGCTTTCCTCTTCCTCTCTGCTTCTGGGCTGCTTTAAAACTAGCTGACGTGGACGCAGGTAACTATCCTCCTCTTCATCTTCTTCATCTTCCTCTTCTTCATCTTCTTAATTTTCCTCTTCATCTCTTAGTTCAGTGTTACATCAGTTTGGTAGCAGCTAATTTGAATTATTTGAAGGTGTCTTAACGAGCAAAACATGTCACCTATATTAATTATTCAATTAATTAAGTTTAATTTCTCTCAAGGAAAATAAAAACAAACTCTAAAAAATGTATCTAATTTCCCTAAGATTTTAATATAAAGTTATAGACCTGTGAGGAGATGTTAAAAACTCCAAATCACAGCATGGATTTTCAAAATAAAGCCTTTTTTTAACCCTAAAATGACCTGTAAGTCAGCTGCTGCTACCAAACAGAGAAGATGAACCTGAACATGTAGCTTCATATGTTAGCATGTAGACACACACACACACACACACACACACACACACACACACACACACACACACACACACACACACACACACACACACACACAGTCATACATGTGACTTCCTTTTTCCCAAATGCTGGAAAACTTGGATGTATTTCTGCCTCCTGACGTGTGTGTGTGTGTGTGTGTGTGTGTGTGTGTGTGTGTGTGTGTGTGTGTGTGTGTGTGTGTGTGTGTGTGTGTGTGTGTGTGTGTGTGTGTGTGGTGTGTGTGTGTGTGTGTGTGTGTGTGTGTGTGTGTGTGTGGGTGTGTGTGTGTGTGTGTGTGTGTGTGTTGTGTGTGTGTGTGTGTGTGGTGTGTGTGTGTGTGTGTGTGTGTGTGTGTGTGTGTGTGTGTGTGTGTGCGCCCTATCATTACTGTAGTAAGTGTGGTCGTTTCGCTCGTCTCCAGAATAACTTCCAGACTTTTATTTATAGTTTTTCTCCACTTCCTGTAAAGAGGACGTTTCATCCCCACTGAAACACCGAGGAGATTTAAAGGGCCAGTACGCACAAAAAAGACAAGTGTTTAATGGCGCGTTTCCACTACAGCCCGCAGCCCGGTTTAAGAGAGCTGTGACGTCAGCGGCCCGTCTTTGGTTGCGTTTCCACTTGGCCTAGTACCGGCCGGCGGGTCCTAATTCACAGTTTTTCTGGCCTCATAAAATCGTGGGTCTAGGGCCAGAGACAACGAGGCTGAGTCGGGCTGAGTATGCTAACTAGAGAGAGCGTCGCTGGCAAGGGGGCTACAACTACAACAAGATGGACATATTTGACCGTGATTTAATTGTAATACACGTTTCAAAATGATGCCGAAGTAACAACATACTGATACCGGTTAGTAAAAACCATGAATTAATGCTTTGTCAAGTCTGCAGACAGACGGCAGGCGAAACACCTTTTAAAATGCGTGTTTTCTAAATGGAGATTGGCTAAGCTAACGCAGTATATGCCCCGACCGTCCACACTCACAACAACGGCCTATACAGACATAAATAAAGCAGCGACTGTATTCACCATGACACAGGCAGTCTGTGGTTTGTACTTGTTTAACTTTTGTCTAGTTTCTGAACATATATAAGGAGCTGTGAGCTCTGAGTGCTAACAGCTAACGGCTGTGTTGTGTTTCTGGGGTTCTCATTGAAGATGACGTCACGGCTCCGCCTACACTGCGTTACTATAGATACTGCCCCAGTTCCTAAACTGTAATGGAAATGCGCCATTAAGTGAGCCAGTCCTAACGAGGCCCAGCCATACCGAGCGGGGCCGAGCGAGGCCGTGTAGTGGAAACGCGACATAAGTGTGTGTGTGTGTACCTGCAGAGCTTCATTCCTCACATTCACCCTCATTACATAACAAGCATTACTCACACTGTTAACATGCACTAAATATCCATACCCGTGCTTTTATTTTGAAAAACACAATATTCCTACTCAGTGAAAGAGAGATGTTTCACACA